>NW_027519105.1:15000-22500 GCF_043159265.1 Tasmannia lanceolata
GATGGATCCATAAGAATTCACCTATCCCAATAACAAAGAAACCTGACTTGAATGATCCTGTATTAAGAGCTAAATTGGCTAAAGGGATGGGGCATAATTATTACGGCGAACCTGCATGGCCCAATGATCTTTTATATATTTTTCCAGTAGTAATTCTAGGTACTATTGCATGTAACGTAGGCCTAGCAGTTCTAGAACCGTCAATGATTGGTGAACCAGCAGATCCATTTGCAACGCCTTTGGAAATATTACCTGAATGGTACTTCTTTCCCGTATTTCAAATCCTCCGTACAGTACCCAATAAGTTATTGGGTGTTCTTTTAATGGTTTCAGTGCCAACGGGATTATTGACAGTACCCTTTTTGGAGAATGTTAATAAATTCCAAAATCCATTTCGTCGTCCAGTGGCTACAACAGTCTTTTTGATCGGTACCGCAGTAGCTCTTTGGTTAGGTATTGGAGCAACATTACCTATTGATAAATCTCTAACTTTAGGTCTTTTTCAAATTGATTGAACTGTGAAATACCATGACGTATGTATCTAGGGAATAGTCGCTTCAAAATGAATCCTCCCTAGATACATTTCTTAAATTTCATTATAGATCCATTATAGATCTATTTCGAATATACGGATCGGGTTGTGCTAAAGATTCAAAACCAATTTGATTCTTCTCTTTCTTTATTTGATTCTTCTCTTTCTTTATAATTCTTCATTTCTTTCTTTATTCTTTATAAAATATAAAATAAAAAGATGAAATAATTCCAATGGATTTAAAACTTATTCTTAGGTAAATCAATTGTGAAATGTTTCTGTAAAATGTCCAATATCCGTTTTACATCTTCTATGCGCAAATGTTCAATTCTCATAAGATCTTCTTGACTCTTACTCAAAAGGTCCAATAATGTATGTATATTGGACCTTTTGAGACAATTATAGGTTCTGGGAGGCAATTCTGATTGGTCAATAAAAATACATTCCAATGCAATTCCTTTTTTGTTTTTCTTTAGATTAGCCAATTTATCCTGAAAGGTAAAAAAAGGTACAGTACCCCTGTTTAGATTGTTTAGATTGTCCTCTAAATTTATGTCCTCTTCCTCCCCATGTAGAAAAGGAATAAATAAATCAATCAAATTACGGGAAGCTTCGTGAAGTGCTTCTTTAGGAGTTAAACTTCCATTCGTCCATATTTCTAGAAAAAGTATCTCTTGTTTCTCATTCCCATTCCCATAAGAATGAATACTATGATTCGCATTTCGAACAGGCATGGATACAGCCTCTATAGGATAACTTCCATCTTGATCGTTATTTGGGGTTTTCATACGATATCCGCGATCCCTCTCGATTTGTAATCCAATACACAAATCAATTGGTTCTGTCAGGCTAGCTATATGCTGTGTAGTATCAACCATTTTCACAGAAGGTGGCGAGATGATATCTTGAGCAGTTACGCATCTCGGACCCCTGACGAAAATAGATGCGTCGCAAGTTCCATACAGATTACTTCTCAATACAATTTCTTTCAAATTCATGAAAATTTCATGTACTGATTCTTCAATACCGACTATCGTAGAATATTCATGTGGTATCTTATCAGATTTTGCGCGTGTGATACATGTTCCTTCTATTTCTCCAAGTAAAGCCCTTCGCATAGCGATACCTATCATATCTGCTTGACCTTTCATAAGCGGGGACAGAATGAAACGTCCATAGGAAAGGCGCTTACTGTCTGTTCTTGATTCAACACACTTCCACTGTAGTGTCCGAGTGGATACTGCTACTTCCTCTCGAACCATACTAATATTATTGATCAGATCATTGAATCATTTATTTCTCTTGAAATCAGTTCAATTCTTATTTCTACACACGCCTTTTTTTAGGAGGTCTACATCCATTATGTGGCATAGGGGTTACGTCACGTACGAAACTTAATAGTATACCACTTCTGCGAATGGCTCGTAATGCTGCATCTCTTCCGAGACCAGGACCCTTTATCATGACTTCTGCTCGTTGCATACCCTGATCCACTACTGTACGAATAGCATTTCCTGCTGCGGTTTGAGCAGCAAATGGTGTCCCTCTTCTTGTGCCTCTGAATCCACAAGTACCAGCGGAGGACCAAGAAACCACCCGACCTCGCATATCCGTAACAGTTACAATGGTATTGTTGAAACTCGCTTGAACATGAATAACTCCTTTTGGTATTCTACGTCCATTCTTACGTGAACTAATACGCCCATTCCTACGCGAACCAATTCTTGGTATAGGTTTTGTCATATTTTAGCATCTCATAAATATGAGTCAGAGATATACGGATATATCCATTTCATGTCAAAACAGATCCTTTATTTGTACAACGGGTCCCTTACTTTAGAAAGGCCCTTTTTAGAAAGATTACCCTTGTCTCTGTTTATGTCTCGGATTGAAACAAATTACTATAATTCGTCCTCGCCTACGGATCAGTCGACATTTTTCGCAAATTTTACGAACAGAAGCCCTTATTTTCATATTTGTCATTCCTTAATTCCGAATCTACTCTTTTGAAGAAAATAAGTCTCTTGAAATTTTGAACCTCGAATTGTATCCCCATGGAAGAAATGTTTAAAAAGTCACCTAATCGTTCGAACCTTTGTTGCGAAGTCTATAAATTATACGTCCCTTGGTTGAATCATAACGACTTACTTCGATTTTGACTCTATCTCCTGGTAGTATCCGTATAAAACTACGTCGGATCCTCCCCGAAACATAACCTAGAATCAGATCTTCATTATCTAAACGAACCCGGAACATACCATTTGGAAGTGATTCAGTAATTAAACCTTCATGAATCAATTTTTGTTCTTTCATTTCAGGTAACCCCCTTGAAGTATCAACTAATGGAGGAGGAGTGATATTAGACAACCTGCCTTTTCTCTCTTTTTCACAAATCGAAAGTTACGGATCAAATTCGGATATTCAGAAGGATCACCATATATAACATAAAATTTCTCCTCCAATTCTTTTTAGTCGAGCTTCTCGATCTGTCATTATACCTCGAGAAGTAGAAAGAATTACAATACCTATTCCACCTAAAATCCTAGGAATTCGTTTATAGTTGGAATAGATTCGTAGACCGGGTCGGCTGATACACTTTAAAATATTTCTATATGTTCCTTTCTGATTCCTTCTATGTCGCAGGGTTAAAACCAAGAAATATTTCTTGTTTTCTCGATGTTTCCTAACATTTTCAATAAAACCTTCTCGTAGAAGTATTTTAATAATGTTTTCGGTTATATTAGTAGATGCTATTCGAGCTGTTCTTTTTTTATCCATGTCAGCATTTCTTATAGAAGTTATTATATCGGCAATAGTGTCCTTACTCATGACGAACTATAATTATTAGGGCTTCCCCATTTTGATATAATCAACATGTTCTGTTTTTTTTTTTTCTTGATTTTCATTTTCACTTTCAATTTTTTTTTTTATGAATTATTAAAGGTATATGCATAAGACACAATCTACTAATGGATTTGATCTACTTCAGATACCCTACTATATAATGGTCTCATCTACTAGTCTTTATAATACCTCAGGAGCTAATGAGACTATTTTAGTGAAATTCAACTGTCTCAATTCCCGAGCGATCGCGCCAAAAACTCGAGTTCCTTTTGGATTTCCTTCTTGATCAATGACAACCGCTGCATTGTCATCATATCGTATTATCATACCGTTGTCACGTTTGAGTTCTTTACATGTACGTACAATTACAGCTCTGATCACTTCTGATCTTTCGAGAGGCATATTGGGTACTGCTTCTTTGATTACAGCAACAATAACATCACCGATATGAGCATATCGGCGATTACTAGCTCCGATTATTCGAATACACATCAATTCTCGAGCCCCGCTGTTGTCCGCTACATTCAAATGGGTCTGAGGTTGAATCATATCATTTTTTTTTTTTTGAATCTCTTATTTCAATGCAAAGGGCGAAGGAAAAAAGAAAGAAATATTGTCTGTCCAGAAATAAATAAATCTGCAATTGTATTTTTCATCAAAAATACTCCTTTCTTTTGGTTTCACATCCCTATCCCACAATAACGAATTGAGTTCGTATAGGCATTTTGCACGCAGCTATTGAAATAGCTGCTCTGGCTACAGTTTCTGAGACTCCGCCCATTTCATAAAGTATTCGACCCGGTTTAACGACGGATACCCAATATTCGGGGGATCCCTTACCCGAACCCATACGTGTTTCTGTGGGTCTGACTGTAACGGGTTTGTCGGGAAATATACGTACCCAGATTTTTCCACCACGACGCGCATATCGTGTCATTGCTCGTCGCCCTGCTTCTATTTGTCTAGATGTGATCCAAGCGGGTTCAAGTGCCTGAAGAGCGTATCTACCGAAACAAATACGATTGCCTCGATAAGATATTCCCTTCATTCTTCCTCTATGTTGTTTACGGAATCTGGTTCTTTTGGGGTTATAGTTGATGGTTGTTTCTCAACCCCATCTCTACTGCAGAACCGGACATGAGAGTTTCGTCTCATCCAGCTCCTCGCGAATGAAACGATTCAATAATATTACAAATACACATGTATTTAATGAATAATACACTGAATCATGGGATTTCTTGATAGTTAATCCATCATGTAGGAATCTGTATATCTTGTATATACAGCAGCTAGACGTATCTTTCTATTTCGATTTATAATTTATAGGACGTATATTTCTATTTATGGATAATGAATGCCTTTCTTTTTATAACGAATCCTTCTTTTGGCCTTTACTGAATGGAATCGCCCAAAATTTTGCAATCCAATAAGGAAAGGTTCGCGGGCGAATATTGACTCTTTAAAATCTGCTTCATTCGTAGGGTCAACCCATGACCTTTCAGAATAAATAAAAGGGTTCTTGGTTGGTTTCGCCATCCCACCCAATGAATCATTAGGATTCGTTTTTAATAGAATCTTGTGCAGTCACAGGTTCCGTCGTTCCCATAGCTTCTCCATTAATGGTTAGGTCTGAACTCTACAGTGGAGCTCCCAATTTCATTTGTTCCCGAGTCAATCTCCTCAGTCTCTATTGACTCGAGGCTCTTTATTATTTTCATTTTTCCTATGAACCGGATTCATCTACTTATAAACGAATCCGTATTGATGCTTTATCACGCTGCCTTTTATGAGATGATTCATAGACCATACATATTGGAATCATATAGCATTGATTGATATTCTCCTCCTTTCTTTCTCTCACCCCTCCTTTTACCCATATCCCTCTATTTTCGCTTTACAAACCATAATCAGATTTTTTTTTCCTTTATGAAAAAAAAAAAAACGATTTCAGTTGCTACAACTATATGATCAACACATCATATAGTGACTGCTTTCTTGGATCTCGATAATACGAAGCAATGAGCTGGTTATTAGTTCTCTAGTTATTAGTTATGGGCTGGTCCATTGTTTTTTTTTTTTTTGAATCCAACTCTAAAGAAAAAACCAACGAGTCACACACTAAGCATAGCAATTCTACCAAATGATCAATCGAATTTTTATTCAACCCTATATAATTATAATTAATAATTAGAAATAATTAATAATTCTAATTAGAATTGTTCATTTTTGATTGAAGGGAAAAAGAATGAATGAAAGAGTTTGTCATTTTTTGTTCTATCGCAGTATAGAATGGGAAGGAAAGACCCATTATTGCTCATCTACAAATATCCAAATTTTGATGCCTAATACCCCATAGATAGTTCGAACTGTATAGGAACAATGATCAATTTTAGCTCGAATGGTTTGTAGGGGAACCCTACCTTCTCTGATCCATTCGACACGTGCAATTTCTTTTCCGTCGATACGCCCTGCAATTTGCACTTGAATTCCTTTTGTATCAGCTTGTTCAGTTAATTCAATAGCTTTTTTCATTGCCTTTCGAAACGAAACTCTATTCTTTAATTGTAGAGCTATATATTCTGCAAGAATATTAGGTTGTCCATAAGGTTTTGCAACTCTTGTGATAGCAATGTTAAGTCTCCGGTTCACAGAACGAAACCCTTTTTGTACATTGATCCGTAATTCTTCGATTCCTCGCGTTCGACCCTCTATTAACAAATTTGGGAATCCAATATAGATTATGACCTGAATTAGGTCGATTTTTTTTTTAATCTCTATATGTGCAATTCCTTCTGAACCAGATCTCATATTTTTTTGTACATAATTCTTGATACAATCCCGTATTTTTTCATCTTCCTGGAGACCCCTGGAATAACTTTTGGGTTGTGCGAACCAAAGGGAACGATGACTTTGGTTTGCACCAAGTCGGAAACCAAGTGGATTTATTTTTTTTCCCATATCATATTTATCCCGATCTCTTTCTCTCTCTATATATATCTATTTATCTCTATTCCAATTCGGAAACCGAAGGAGGCAGAAGTTTATCTCTCTCTCTCTTTCTCTAGGTATCTCTCTATTATAGTATCCTTAAATACACCTTTATTCTCTAAAAGAAAATCTTGTTCAGTTTTCGTTTTAGATTGATCTTTCAAAACGATATTTATATGACAGGTGGGTCTTTTTATCGGATAACTACGTCCTCGAGCCCGAGGTTTTAACTTTTTAATGATAGTACCCCCATTGACTTCGGCTTGACTAATGACTAAATCAGCTTCGTTGAAACCCTTATTGTGACTAGCATTTGCTGCTGCAGAATAAACCAATTTTAAAATGGGATAAGATGCTCGATAAGGCATAAGTTCTAGTAGCATAAGTGTTTCCTCATAGGAACGCCCACGAATCTGATCAATGACTCTTCGTGCTTTGTGAGCAGACATACATATATGTTGAGCTAAAGCTTGTACTTCTGTACTAGAGCTCTTCTTCTTCCTATGCTTTTTCATGCTCCTCTTCCACCTTCTCCACTTTGACATAAGGGTTACCTCCCACCAATGAATGACGAGCACCTATTTCACTTTATTAACGACGAGATCCATTATTGTTTCTCGCGTGTCCCTGGAAAGTCAGAGTCGGTGCGAATTCTCCCAATTTGTGACCCACCATACGATCTATTATATAAATGGGTAAATGTTCTTTTCCATTATGAATAGCAATTGTATGGCCTATCATTGTGGGTATAATGGTAGATGCTCGGGACCAAGTTACTATTATCTCTTTCTCCTCCCTCATGTTGAGCTTCTCAATTTTTCCCAATAAATGATTAGCTACAAAAGGATTTTTTTTTAGTGAACGCGTCACAGCTGATTACTCCTTTTTTTTTTATTTACTTATGAAATAAAACTATGAAATAAAGTTGATTTACTTCAACTTAAGAAAATATTATTGTTGGTTAGTTCATGATCGAATATCATACTTTCGTTCTGTATCAATCTGAAATTAATGTACGTTCCTAAAAATAAAAATGACTTTATTGGTATTGTATGTCCATGTATCTCAGTATGAAAGAAAGTAAGAAAGACTCAATAAGAAACACTCAATACAATAATAATTAATTGTATGGTAGA
>NW_027519105.1:25000-27500 GCF_043159265.1 Tasmannia lanceolata
AAATTCGATTCAGTGGGATCTTTCACTCACATTTTTTTCCACCAAGAACGTTTTATGAAACTCTTTGACCCCCGAATTTGGAGTATCCTACTTTCACGTGATTCACAGGGTTCAACAAGCAATCGATATTTCACGATCAAAGGTGTAGTACTGCTTGTAGTAGCGGTCCTTATATATCGTATTAACAATCGAAATATGGTCGAAAGAAAAAATCTCTATTTGATGGGGCTTCTTCCTATACCTATTCTTCCTATACCTATGAATTCCATTGGACCCAGAAATGATACATTGGAAGAATCTTTTTGGTCTTCCAATATCAATAGGTTGATTGTTTCGCTCCTGTATCTTCCAAAAGGGAAAAAGATCTCTGAGAGTTGTTTCATGGATCCGAAAGAGAGTACTTGGGTTCTCCCAATAACTCAAAAGTGTATCATGCCTGAATCTAACTGGGGTTCGCGGTGGTGGAGGAACCGGATCGTAAAAAAGAGGGATTCTAGTTGTAAGATATCTAATGAAACCGTAGCTGAAATTGAGATCTCATTCAGAGAGAAAGATATAAAATATCTGGAGTTTCTTTTTGTATCCTATACGGATGATCCGATCCGCAAGGACCATGATCGGGAATTCTTTGATCGTCTTTCTCCGAGGAAGAAGCGAAACATAATCAACTTGAATTCGGGACAGCTATTCGAAATCTTAGTGAAACACTTGATTTGTTATCTCATGTCTGCTTTTCGTGAAAAAAGACCAATTGAAGTGGAGGGTTTCTTCAAACAACAAGGAGCTGAGGCAACTATTCAATCAAATGATATTGAGCATGTTTCCCATCTCTTCTCGAGAAACAAGTGGGGTATTTCTTTACAAAATTGTGCTCAATTTCATATGTGGCAATTCCGCCAAGATCTCTTCGTTAGTTGGGGGAAGAATCAGCACGAATCGGATTTTTTGAGGAAGGTATCGAGAGAGAATTTGATTTGGTTAGACAATGTGTGGTTGGTAAACAAGGATCGGTTTTTTAGCAAGGTACAGAATGTATCGTCAAATATTCAATATGATTCCACAAGATCTATTTTCGTTCAAGTAACGGATTCTAGCCAATTGAAAGGATCTTCTGATCAATCCAGAGATCATTTCGATTCCATTAGTAATGAGGATTCGGAATATCACACATTGATCAATCAAACAGAGATTCAGCAACTAAAAGAAAGATCGATTCTTTGGGATCCTTCCTTTCTTCAAACGGAACGAACAGAGATAGAATCAGATCGATTCCCGAAATGCCTTTCTGGATATTCCTCAATGTCCCGGCTATTCACGGAACGTGAGAAGCAGATGAATAATCATCTGCTTCCGGAAGAAATCGACGAATTTCTTGGGAATCCTACAAGATCAATTCGTTCTTTTTTCTCTGACAGAGGGTCAGAACTTAATCTGGGTTCGAATCCTACTGAGAGGTCCACTAGAGATCAGAAATTGTTGAAGAAACAACAAGATGTTTCTTTTGTCCGATCCAGGCGATCGGAAAATAAAGAAATGGTTGATATATTCAAGATAATTACGTATTTACAAAATACCGTCTCAATTCATCCTATTTCATTAGATCCGGGATGTGCTATGGTTCCGAAGGATGAACCGGATATGGACAGTTCCAATAAGATTTCATTCTTGAACAAAAATCCATTTTTTGATTTATTTCATCTATTCCATGACCGGAACAAAGGGGGATACACGTTACACCACGATTTTGAATCAGAAGAGAGATTTCAAGAAATGGCGGATCTATTCACTCTATCAATAACCGAGCCGGATCTGGTGTATCATAAGGGATTTGCCTTTTCTATTGATTCCTACGGATTGGATCAAAAAAAATTCTTGAATGAGGTATTCAACTCCAGGGATGAATCGAAAAAGAAATCTTTATTGGTTCTACCTCCTATTTTTTATGAAGAGAATGAATCTTTTTATCGAAGGATCAGAAAAAAATCGGTCCGGATCTCCTGCGGGAATGATTTGGAAGATCCAAAACCCAAAATAGTGGTATTTGCTAGCAACAACATAATGGAGGCGGTCAATCAATATAGATTGATCCGAAATTGGATTCAAATCCAATATAGCACCTATGGGTACATAAGAAATGTATCGAATCGATTCTTTTTAATGAATAGATCCGATCGCAACTTTGAATATGGAATTCAAAGGGATCAAATAGGAAATGATACTCTGAATCATCTAACTATAATCAAATATACGATCAACCCACATTTATCGAATTTGAAAAAGAGTCAGAAGAAATGGTTCGATCCTCTTATTTCTCGAACCGAGAGATCCATGAATCGGGATCCTGATGCATATAGATACAAATGGTCCAATGGGAGCAAGAACTTCCAGGAACATTTGGAACATTTCGTTTCTGAACAGAAGCACCGTTTTCAAGTAGTCTTCGATCGATTACGTATTAATCAATATTCGATTGATTGGTCCGAGGTTATCGACAAACAAG
>NW_027519106.1:2500-5000 GCF_043159265.1 Tasmannia lanceolata
TGCTGGGTTGGGCTCCCTTGGCCTTTTGGGCGCCTTGGACGATGTCTTGCGAAGACCATGGGCACAAGGCCATGGCATATGGTGAGGAAAGGACCACGGTTGCCAAGGTTAGGCACCGGAATGCTTGGCCTTGGCTTGCCCTAGCAGGGCATTGCTGGGTTGGGCTCCCTTGGCCTTTTGGGCGCCTTGGACGATGTCTTGCGAAGACCATGGGCACAAGGCCATGGCATATGGTGAGGAAAGGACCACGGTTGCCAAGGTTAGGCACCGGAATGCTTGGCCTTGGCTTGCCAAAGCAGGGCATTGCTGGGTTGGGCTCCCTTGGCCTTCCGGGCGCCTTGGACACTGTCTTGGGAAGACCATGGGCACAAGGCCATGGCATATGGTGGGGAATGGACCACGGTTGCCAAGGCTAGGCATATAGAGAGGAATCGCATTTTTGCCCGGATAGGCACCGGAATGCTTGGCCTTGGCTTGCCATAGCAGGGCATTGCTGGGTTGGGCTCCCTTGGCCTTCCGGGGGCCTTGGACGCTGTCTTGGGAAGACCATGGGCACAAGGCCATGGCATATAGTGAGGAATGGACCACGGTTGGCAAGGCTAGGCATATAGAGAGGAATGGACCACGGTTGCCAAGGTTGCGCAAGTTTTGGGCATTTTTTGCCCGGATATGCCCAAGTATGCCCCGATAGGCCCGTTACGCCCCGGTATGAACGCGTATGCCCGGATAGACTCGGTATGCCTTGGGATACATGCGTATGCCCCGATAGGCTTGGTACGCCCCGATATGCGCACGTGTGCCCCAGTAGGGCTCGGTATGCCCCGGTATGTACGCGTGTGCCCCGATAGGCCCGGTATGCCCCGATATGCACACGTGTGCCCCAATAGGGGTCGGTATGCCCCGGTAGGTACGCGTGTGCCCCGTAATGCACGTTTCGCAGATCTCCCCGCATGTCCCGCCCCTATATGTAATACTTACTTACTTACTTTCTTTCTTGCTTGCTTGCTTGCTTGCAATGGTTGGGAGTGCCCGGCATGCCCCGCTGCAGAGACCAAGGGCGCAATGACTTGGCACCGCGGATGCCGGGACTCCGGCACTTCCCGTGGCACTGATGGTTGGTTCCAAAGACAAAAGGCCGTGCAAGGCCACCGCACCGCGGATGATTTTGCTCGTGCTGGCGCCGTTGTGTGGCCAAAGAACATGCGCGAATGCTCGTGTCGGAAGGGTTGGTGTCCTGGCCCCGCGGGTGTCACGAATGCTCGGTTGCGAAGACCATGGGACCAGAGCCATGGCACGTCGGATGATGGCTCCAGCTGGCGCCCCGGCACTTTCTGTGGCATTGATGCTCGGTTTCAAAGACAAACGTGCGCAGGGCCAGGGGACCGCGGATGACTGCTCGTGCTGGCCCCGTTGGGCGGCATTGATGGTCGGTTGCAAAGAAAATGCGCGATTGCTCGTGTCGGGGCCTGGCAAGCCAAGGCCAAGCGAGCCATGGCAACGCGGATGATGGCTCCAGCTGGCGCCCCGGCACTTTCTGTGGCATTGATGCTCGGTTTCGAAGACAAACGTGCGCAGGGCCAGGGGACCGCGGAGGACTGCTCGTGCTGGCCCCGTTGGGCGGCATTGATGGTGTGTTGCAGAGAGCATGTGCGATTGCAAGTGTCGGCCGGGTTTGGGTTCCCTTGGGCTTTCGGGTGCCTTGGACGCTGTCTTGCGAAGACCATGGGCACAAGGCCCCGTCCTGGCCCCTTGTTCGATTCGCTCTCGTCTTGCGCTTGCTTCCAAGGTCCTCCATGACCTTCCCCATGGCCTTGCTAGATCCCCCCCATGACGCATGACCTCTGTCCGTTGATTGGTTTTGAGTGCACACCATGCCCGGCTTGGCACCGTGTTGTCGCGTGAGTGGCATTTGGATCGTGCATGCTGGTGGGCTACCTGCCAATGCGCACAAGCCTTGCACACTAGCCTTGCGCACGAGCCTTGCACAAAAGCCTTGGACACAAGCCTTGCGCACAAGCCATGCGCACAAGCCTTGGACGCTAGCCTTGCACACAAGCCATGCATACAAGCCTTGCTCACAAGCCTTGGGCACTGGCCCATCGCAGTAGCCTTGCACACAAGCCTTGCGCACTAGCTTTGGGCACGAGCCTTGCGCACTTGCCTTGGGCACTAGCCTTGCACACAACCCTTGGGAACTAGCCTTGCGCACCAGCCTTGCCCACAAGCCTTGCACACCAGCCTTGCACACTAGCCTTGCATACAAGCCTTGCACACTAGCCTTGCACACAGGCCATGCTCACTAGCCTTGGGCACTAGCCTTGCACACAGACCTTGGGCACTAGCCTTGCGCACTAGCCTTGCCCACGAGCCTTGCACACTAGCCTTGCACGCAGGCCTTGCACGCTAGGCATGCTTGGGCCAGCAGCTCCCGCATCAAGTCGGCGGGTGTAGGCACGGTTGGGCGCAGATCCCGCATCGCCTCGTCGCGTCTGGGCGCAAA
>NW_027519106.1:25000-30000 GCF_043159265.1 Tasmannia lanceolata
CATGGCATATGGTGAGGAAAGGACCACGGTTGCCAAGGTTAGGCACCGGAATGCTTGGCCTTGGCTTGCCAAAGCAGGGCATTGCTGGGTTGGGCTCCCTTGGCCTTCCGGGCGCCTTGGACACTGTCTTGGGAAGACCATGGGCACAAGGCCATGGCATATGGTGGGGAATGGACCACGGTTGCCAAGGCTAGGCATATAGAGAGGAATCGCATTTTTGCCCGGATAGGCACCGGAATGCTTGGCCTTGGCTTGCCATAGCAGGGCATTGCTGGGTTGGGCTCCCTTGGCCTTCCGGGGGCCTTGGACGCTGTCTTGGGAAGACCATGGGCACAAGGCCATGGCATATAGTGAGGAATGGACCACGGTTGGCAAGGCTAGGCATATAGAGAGGAATGGACCACGGTTGCCAAGGTTGCGCAAGTTTTGGGCATTTTTTGCCCGGATATGCCCAAGTATGCCCCGATAGGCCCGTTACGCCCCGGTATGAACGCGTATGCCCGGATAGACTCGGTATGCCTTGGGATACATGCGTATGCCCCGATAGGCTTGGTACGCCCCGATATGCGCACGTGTGCCCCAGTAGGGCTCGGTATGCCCCGGTATGTACGCGTGTGCCCCGATAGGCCCGGTATGCCCTGATAGGCCCGGTATGCCCCGATATGCACACGTGTGCCCCAATAGGGGTCGGTATGCCCCGGTAGGTACGCGTGTGCCCCGTAATGCACGTTTCGCAGATCTCCCCGCATGTCCCGCCCCTATATGTAATACTTACTTACTTACTTACTTTCTTTCTTGCTTGCTTGCTTGCTTGCAATGGTTGGGAGTGCCCGGCATGCCCCGCTGCAGAGACCAAGGGCGCAATGACTTGGCACCGCGGATGCCGGGACTCCGGCACTTCCCGTGGCACTGATGGTTGGTTCCAAAGACAAAAGGCCGTGCAAGGCCACCGCACCGCGGATGATTTTGCTCGTGCTGGCGCCGTTGTGTGGCCAAAGAACATGCGCGAATGCTCGTGTCGGAAGGGTTGGTGTCCTGGCCCCGCGGGTGTCACGAATGCTCGGTTGCGAAGACCATGGGACCAGAGCCATGGCACGTCGGATGATGGCTCCAGCTGGCGCCCCGGCACTTTCTGTGGCATTGATGCTCGGTTTCAAAGACAAACGTGCGCAGTGCCAGGGGACCGCGGATGACTGCTCGTGCTGGCCCCGTTGGGCGGCATTGATGGTCGGTTGCAAAGAAAATGCGCGATTGCTCGTGTCGGGGCCCGGCAAGCCAAGGCCAAGCGAGCCATGGCACGTCGGATGATGGCTCCAGCTGGCGCCCCGGCACTTTCTGTGGCATTGATGCTCGGTTTCAAAGACAAACGTGCGCAGGGCCAGGGGACCGCGGATGACTGCTCGTGCTGGCCCCGTTGGGCGGCATTGATGGTCGGTTGCAAAGAAAATGCGCGATTGCTCGTGTCGGGGCCTGGCAAGCCAAGGCCAAGCGAGCCATGGCAACGCGGATGATGGCTCGCTAGTGCTGGCGCCGTGCACAGTGGCCTCGCACACTCGCCCTGCACGCTTCCCTTGCACGCAGCCTTGCACACTAGCCTCGCATGCGAGCCTTGCACCCTAGCCATGCAAACTAGCCTTGCACGGTAGCCATGCACACAAGCCGTGCACATTAGCCATGCGCACAAGCCCCGCACACTAGCCTTGCGCACAACCCTTGCACACAAGCCATGCACTCGAGCAATGCACACAAGCCTTGCACTCAAGCAATGCACACAAGCCCTGGACACTAGCCTTGCACACGGGCCTGGCACACAAGCCTTGGGCACTAGCCTTGCGCACTAGCGTTCCACATGAGCCTTGCACACTAGCCTTGGACACTAGCCTTGCACACAGGCCTTGCACACTAGGCATGCTTGGGCGAGCTGATCCCGCATCAAGTCGACGGGTCTAGGCATTCTTGGGCGCAGATCCCGCATCGTCTCGTCGCGTCTGGGCGCAAACACGTCGCGTCTCGTTGCGTCTTCAGAAGTCGTCGCTAACAGCACCTTTGGTTGCCACTGGTGGTTAGGCTGGTTGGTTGCGCAAACCCTATAGGAGGGTGGCATGCTGGTGGGCGTTTTTGCCCGGATAGGCACTAGAATGTGCAGATTTTGGGCGTTTTTGCCTGGATAGGCTAAGGAATGGGCATGCTTTGGGCGTTTTTGCCCGGATAGGCACCGGAATGCTTGGCCTTGGCTTGTCCTAGCAAGGCATTGCTGGGTTGGGCTCCCTTGGCCTTTTGGGCGCCTTGGACGATGTCTTGCGAAGACCATGGGCACAAGGCCATGGCATATGGTGAGGAAAGGACCACGGTTGCCAAGGTTAGGCACCGGAATGCTTGGCCTTGGCTTGCCAAAGCAGGGCATTGCTGGGTTGGGCTCCCTTGGCCTTCCGGGCGCCTTGGACACTGTCTTGGGAAGACCATGGGCACAAGGCCATGGCATATGGTGGGGAATGGACCACGGTTGCCAAGGCTAGGCATATAGAGAGGAATTGCATTTTTGCCCGGATAGGCACCGGAATGCTTGGCCTTGGCTTGCCATAGCAGGGCATTGCTGGGTTGGGCTCCCTTGGCCTTCCGGGGGCCTTGGACGCTGTCTTGGGAAGACCATGGGCACAAGGCCATGGCATATAGTGAGGAATGGACCACGGTTGGCAAGGCTAGGCATATAGAGAGGAATGGACCACGGTTGCCAAGGTTGCGCAAGTTTTGGGCATTTTTTGCCCGGATATGCCCAAGTATGCCCCGATAGGCCCGTTACGCCCCGGTATGAACGCGTATGCCCGGATAGACTCGGTATGCCTTGGGATACATGCGTATGCCCCGATAGGCTTGGTACGCCCCGATATGCGCACGTGTGCCCCAGTAGGGCTCGGTATGCCCCGGTATGTACGCGTGTGCCCCGATAGGCCCGGTATGCCCCGATATGCACACGTGTGCCCCAATAGGGGTCGGTATGCCCCGGTAGGTACGCGTGTGCCCCGTAATGCACGTTTCGCAGATCTCCCCGCATGTCCCGCCCCTATATGTAATACTTACTTACTTACTTTCTTTCTTGCTTGCTTGCTTGCTTGCAATGGTTGGGAGTGCCCGGCATGCCCCGCTGCAGAGACCAAGGGCGCAATGACTTGGCACCGCGGATGCCGGGACTCCGGCACTTCCCGTGGCACTGATGGTTGGTTCCAAAGACAAAAGGCCGTGCAAGGCCACCGCACCGCGGATGATTTTGCTCGTGCTGGCGCCGTTGTGTGGCCAAAGAACATGCGCGAATGCTCGTGTCGGAAGGGTTGGTGTCCTGGCCCCGCGGGTGTCACGAATGCTCGGTTGCGAAGACCATGGGACCAGAGCCATGGCACGTCGGATGATGGCTCCAGCTGGCGCCCCGGCACTTTCTGTGGCATTGATGCTCGGTTTCAAAGACAAACGTGCGCAGGGCCAGGGGACCGCGGATGACTGCTCGTGCTGGCCCCGTTGGGCGGCATTGATGGTCGGTTGCAAAGAAAATGCGCGATTGCTCGTGTCGGGGCCTGGCAAGCCAAGGCCAAGCGAGCCATGGCAACGCGGATGATGGCTCCAGCTGGCGCCCCGGCACTTTCTGTGGCATTGATGCTCGGTTTCGAAGACAAACGTGCGCAGGGCCAGGGGACCGCGGAGGACTGCTCGTGCTGGCCCCGTTGGGCGGCATTGATGGTGTGTTGCAGAGAGCATGTGCGATTGCAAGTGTCGGCCGGGTTTGGGTTCCCTTGGGCTTTCGGGTGCCTTGGACGCTGTCTTGCGAAGACCATGGGCACAAGGCCCCGTCCTGGCCCCTTGTTCGATTCGCTCTCGTCTTGCGCTTGCTTCCAAGGTCCTCCATGACCTTCCCCATGGCCTTGCTAGATCCCCCCCATGACGCATGACCTCTGTCCGTTGATTGGTTTTGAGTGCACACCATGCCCGGCTTGGCACCGTGTTGTCGCGTGAGTGGCATTTGGATCGTGCATGCTGGTGGGCTACCTGCCAATGCGCACAAGCCTTGCACACTAGCCTTGCGCACGAGCCTTGCACAAAAGCCTTGGACACAAGCCTTGCGCACAAGCCATGCGCACAAGCCTTGGACGCTAGCCTTGCACACAAGCCATGCATACAAGCCTTGCTCACAAGCCTTGGGCACTGGCCCATCGCAGTAGCCTTGCACACAAGCCTTGCGCACTAGCTTTGGGCACGAGCCTTGCGCACTTGCCTTGGGCACTAGCCTTGCACACAACCCTTGGGAACTAGCCTTGCGCACCAGCCTTGCCCACAAGCCTTGCACACCAGCCTTGCACACTAGCCTTGCATACAAGCCTTGCACACTAGCCTTGCACACAGGCCATGCTCACTAGCCTTGGGCACTAGCCTTGCACACAGACCTTGGGCACTAGCCTTGCGCACTAGCCTTGCCCACGAGCCTTGCACACTAGCCTTGCACGCAGGCCTTGCACGCTAGGCATGCTTGGGCCAGCAGCTCCCGCATCAAGTCGGCGGGTGTAGGCACGGTTGGGCGCAGATCCCGCATCGCCTCGTCGCGTCTGGGCGCAAACCCGTCGCGTCTCGTTGCGTCTTCAGAAGTCGTCGCTAACAGCACCTTTGGTTGCCACTGGTGGTTAGGCGGGTTGGTTGCGCAAACCCTATAGGAGGGTGGCATGCTGCGGGGCGCTGGAATGCGCAGGCTTAGGGCGTTTTTGCCCGGATAGGCACTGGAATGTGCTGGTTTTGGGCGTTTTTGCCTGGATAGGCTAAGGAATGGGCATGCTTTGGGCGTTTTCCCCGGATAGGCACTGGAATGGGCTGGTTTTGGGCGTTTTTGCCTGGATAGGCTAACGAATGGGGCATGCTTTGGGCGTTTTTGCCCGGGTAGGCACTGGAATGCCTGGCCTTGGCTGGGCATTGCTGGGTTGGGCTCCCTTGGCCTTTCAGGCGCCTTGGATGCTGTCTTGTGA
>NW_027519108.1:22500-26574 GCF_043159265.1 Tasmannia lanceolata
AGATACCTAGAGAAAGAGAGAGAGAGATAAACTTCTGCCTCCTTCGGTTTCCGAATTGGAATAGAGATAAATAGATATATATAGAGAGAGAAAGAGATCGGGATAAATATGATATGGGAAAAAAAATAAATCCACTTGGTTTCCGACTTGGTGCAAACCAAAGTCATCGTTCCCTTTGGTTCGCACAACCCAAAAGTTATTCCAGGGGTCTCCAGGAAGATGAAAAAATACGGGATTGTATCAAGAATTATGTACAAAAAAATATGAGATCTGGTTCAGAAGGAATTGCACATATAGAGATTAAAAAAAAAATCGACCTAATTCAGGTCATAATCTATATTGGATTCCCAAATTTGTTAATAGAGGGTCGAACGCGAGGAATCGAAGAATTACGGATCAATGTACAAAAAGGGTTTCGTTCTGTGAACCGGAGACTTAACATTGCTATCACAAGAGTTGCAAAACCTTATGGACAACCTAATATTCTTGCAGAATATATAGCTCTACAATTAAAGAATAGAGTTTCGTTTCGAAAGGCAATGAAAAAAGCTATTGAATTAACTGAACAAGCTGATACAAAAGGAATTCAAGTGCAAATTGCAGGGCGTATCGACGGAAAAGAAATTGCACGTGTCGAATGGATCAGAGAAGGTAGGGTTCCCCTACAAACCATTCGAGCTAAAATTGATCATTGTTCCTATACAGTTCGAACTATCTATGGGGTATTAGGCATCAAAATTTGGATATTTGTAGATGAGCAATAATGGGTCTTTCCTTCCCATTCTATACTGCGATAGAACAAAAAATGACAAACTCTTTCATTCATTCTTTTTCCCTTCAATCAAAAATGAACAATTCTAATTAGAATTATTAATTATTTCTAATTATTAATTATAATTATATAGGGTTGAATAAAAATTCGATTGATCATTTGGTAGAATTGCTATGCTTAGTGTGTGACTCGTTGGTTTTTTCTTTAGAGTTGGATTCAAAAAAAAAAAAAAACAATGGACCAGCCCATAACTAATAACTAGAGAACTAATAACCAGCTCATTGCTTCGTATTATCGAGATCCAAGAAAGCAGTCACTATATGATGTGTTGATCATATAGTTGTAGCAACTGAAATCGTTTTTTTTTTTTTCATAAAGGAAAAAAAAATCTGATTATGGTTTGTAAAGCGAAAATAGAGGGATATGGGTAAAAGGAGGGGTGAGAGAAAGAAAGGAGGAGAATATCAATCAATGCTATATGATTCCAATATGTATGGTCTATGAATCATCTCATAAAAGGCAGCGTGATAAAGCATCAATACGGATTCGTTTATAAGTAGATGAATCCGGTTCATAGGAAAAATGAAAATAATAAAGAGCCTCGAGTCAATAGAGACTGAGGAGATTGACTCGGGAACAAATGAAATTGGGAGCTCCACTGTAGAGTTCAGACCTAACCATTAATGGAGAAGCTATGGGAACGACGGAACCTGTGACTGCACAAGATTCTATTAAAAACGAATCCTAATGATTCATTGGGTGGGATGGCGAAACCAACCAAGAACCCTTTTATTTATTCTGAAAGGTCATGGGTTGACCCTACGAATGAAGCAGATTTTAAAGAGTCAATATTCGCCCGCGAACCTTTCCTTATTGGATTGCAAAATTTTGGGCGATTCCATTCAGTAAAGGCCAAAAGAAGGATTCGTTATAAAAAGAAAGGCATTCATTATCCATAAATAGAAATATACGTCCTATAAATTATAAATCGAAATAGAAAGATACGTCTAGCTGCTGTATATACAAGATATACAGATTCCTACATGATGGATTAACTATCAAGAAATCCCATGATTCAGTGTATTATTCATTAAATACATGTGTATTTGTAATATTATTGAATCGTTTCATTCGCGAGGAGCTGGATGAGACGAAACTCTCATGTCCGGTTCTGCAGTAGAGATGGGGTTGAGAAACAACCATCAACTATAACCCCAAAAGAACCAGATTCCGTAAACAACATAGAGGAAGAATGAAGGGAATATCTTATCGAGGCAATCGTATTTGTTTCGGTAGATACGCTCTTCAGGCACTTGAACCCGCTTGGATCACATCTAGACAAATAGAAGCAGGGCGACGAGCAATGACACGATATGCGCGTCGTGGTGGAAAAATCTGGGTACGTATATTTCCCGACAAACCCGTTACAGTCAGACCCACAGAAACACGTATGGGTTCGGGTAAGGGATCCCCCGAATATTGGGTATCCGTCGTTAAACCGGGTCGAATACTTTATGAAATGGGCGGAGTCTCAGAAACTGTAGCCAGAGCAGCTATTTCAATAGCTGCGTGCAAAATGCCTATACGAACTCAATTCGTTATTGTGGGATAGGGATGTGAAACCAAAAGAAAGGAGTATTTTTGATGAAAAATACAATTGCAGATTTATTTATTTCTGGACAGACAATATTTCTTTCTTTTTTCCTTCGCCCTTTGCATTGAAATAAGAGATTCAAAAAAAAAAAATGATATGATTCAACCTCAGACCCATTTGAATGTAGCGGACAACAGCGGGGCTCGAGAATTGATGTGTATTCGAATAATCGGAGCTAGTAATCGCCGATATGCTCATATCGGTGATGTTATTGTTGCTGTAATCAAAGAAGCAGTACCCAATATGCCTCTCGAAAGATCAGAAGTGATCAGAGCTGTAATTGTACGTACATGTAAAGAACTCAAACGTGACAACGGTATGATAATACGATATGATGACAATGCAGCGGTTG
This sequence comes from Tasmannia lanceolata, assembly GCF_043159265.1. Lineage (NCBI taxonomy): Eukaryota > Viridiplantae > Streptophyta > Magnoliopsida > Canellales > Winteraceae > Tasmannia > Tasmannia lanceolata. The sequence goes on from NW_027519108.1 coordinate 25,279, forward strand.
TCATTGATCAAGAAGGAAATCCAAAAGGAACTCGAGTTTTTGGCGCGATCGCTCGGGAATTGAGACAGTTGAATTTCACTAAAATAGTCTCATTAGCTCCTGAGGTATTATAAAGACTAGTAGATGAGACCATTATATAGTAGGGTATCTGAAGTAGATCAAATCCATTAGTAGATTGTGTCTTATGCATATACCTTTAATAATTCATAAAAAAAAAAATTGAAAGTGAAAATGAAAATCAAGAAAAAAAAAAAACAGAACATGTTGATTATATCAAAATGGGGAAGCCCTAATAATTATAGTTCGTCATGAGTAAGGACACTATTGCCGATATAATAACTTCTATAAGAAATGCTGACATGGATAAAAAAAGAACAGCTCGAATAGCATCTACTAATAACCGAAAACATTATTAAAATACTTCTACGAGAAGGTTTTATTGAAAATGTTAGGAAACATCGAGAAAACAAGAAATATTTCTTGGTTTTAACCCTGCGACATAGAAGGAATCAGAAAGGAACATATAGAAATATTTTAAAGTGTATCAGCCGACCCGGTCTACGAATCTATTCCAACTATAAACGAATTCCTAGGATTTTAGGTGGAATAGGTATTGTAATTCTTTCTACTTCTCGAGGTATAATGACAGATCGAGAAGCTCGACTAAAAAGAATTGGAGGAGAAATTTTATGTTATATATGGTGATCCTTCTGAATATCCGAATTTGATCCGTAACTTTCGATTTGTGAAAAAGAGAGAAAAGGCAGGTTGTCTAATATCACTCCTCCTCCATTAGTTGATACTTCAAGGGGGTTACCTGAAATGAAAGAACAAAAATTGATTCATGAAGGTTTAATTACTGAATCACTTCCAAATGGTATGTTCCGGGTTCGTTTAGATAATGAAGATCTGATTCTAGGTTATGTTTCGGGGAGGATCCGACGTAGTTTTATACGGATACTACCAGGAGATAGAGTCAAAATCGAAGTAAGTCGTTATGATTCAACCAAGGGACGTATAATTTATAGACTTCGCAACAAAGGTTCGAACGATTAGGTGACTTTTTAAACATTTCTTCCATGGGGATACAATTCGAGGTTCAAAATTTCAAGAGACTTATTTTCTTCAAAAGAGTAGATTCGGAATTAAGGAATGACAAATATGAAAATAAGGGCTTCTGTTCGTAAAATTTGCGAAAAATGTCGACTGATCCGTAGGCGAGGACGAATTATAGTAATTTGTTTCAATCCGAGACATAAACAGAGACAAGGGTAATCTTTCTAAAAAGGGCCTTTC
>NW_027519109.1:0-2500 GCF_043159265.1 Tasmannia lanceolata
AGCGGTCCTTATATATCGTATTAACAATCGAAATATGGTCGAAAGAAAAAATCTCTATTTGATGGGGCTTCTTCCTATACCTATTCTTCCTATACCTATGAATTCCATTGGACCCAGAAATGATACATTGGAAGAATCTTTTTGGTCTTCCAATATCAATAGGTTGATTGTTTCGCTCCTGTATCTTCCAAAAGGGAAAAAGATCTCTGAGAGTTGTTTCATGGATCCGAAAGAGAGTACTTGGGTTCTCCCAATAACTCAAAAGTGTATCATGCCTGAATCTAACTGGGGTTCGCGGTGGTGGAGGAACCGGATCGTAAAAAAGAGGGATTCTAGTTGTAAGATATCTAATGAAACCGTAGCTGAAATTGAGATCTCATTCAGAGAGAAAGATATAAAATATCTGGAGTTTCTTTTTGTATCCTATACGGATGATCCGATCCGCAAGGACCATGATCGGGAATTCTTTGATCGTCTTTCTCCGAGGAAGAAGCGAAACATAATCAACTTGAATTCGGGACAGCTATTCGAAATCTTAGTGAAACACTTGATTTGTTATCTCATGTCTGCTTTTCGTGAAAAAAGACCAATTGAAGTGGAGGGTTTCTTCAAACAACAAGGAGCTGAGGCAACTATTCAATCAAATGATATTGAGCATGTTTCCCATCTCTTCTCGAGAAACAAGTGGGGTATTTCTTTACAAAATTGTGCTCAATTTCATATGTGGCAATTCCGCCAAGATCTCTTCGTTAGTTGGGGGAAGAATCAGCACGAATCGGATTTTTTGAGGAAGGTATCGAGAGAGAATTTGATTTGGTTAGACAATGTGTGGTTGGTAAACAAGGATCGGTTTTTTAGCAAGGTACAGAATGTATCGTCAAATATTCAATATGATTCCACAAGATCTATTTTCGTTCAAGTAACGGATTCTAGCCAATTGAAAGGATCTTCTGATCAATCCAGAGATCATTTCGATTCCATTAGTAATGAGGATTCGGAATATCACACATTGATCAATCAAACAGAGATTCAGCAACTAAAAGAAAGATCGATTCTTTGGGATCCTTCCTTTCTTCAAACGGAACGAACAGAGATAGAATCAGATCGATTCCCGAAATGCCTTTCTGGATATTCCTCAATGTCCCGGCTATTCACGGAACGTGAGAAGCAGATGAATAATCATCTGCTTCCGGAAGAAATCGACGAATTTCTTGGGAATCCTACAAGATCAATTCGTTCTTTTTTCTCTGACAGAGGGTCAGAACTTAATCTGGGTTCGAATCCTACTGAGAGGTCCACTAGAGATCAGAAATTGTTGAAGAAACAACAAGATGTTTCTTTTGTCCGATCCAGGCGATCGGAAAATAAAGAAATGGTTGATATATTCAAGATAATTACGTATTTACAAAATACCGTCTCAATTCATCCTATTTCATTAGATCCGGGATGTGCTATGGTTCCGAAGGATGAACCGGATATGGACAGTTCCAATAAGATTTCATTCTTGAACAAAAATCCATTTTTTGATTTATTTCATCTATTCCATGACCGGAACAAAGGGGGATACACGTTACACCACGATTTTGAATCAGAAGAGAGATTTCAAGAAATGGCGGATCTATTCACTCTATCAATAACCGAGCCGGATCTGGTGTATCATAAGGGATTTGCCTTTTCTATTGATTCCTACGGATTGGATCAAAAAAAATTCTTGAATGAGGTATTCAACTCCAGGGATGAATCGAAAAAGAAATCTTTATTGGTTCTACCTCCTATTTTTTATGAAGAGAATGAATCTTTTTATCGAAGGATCAGAAAAAAATCGGTCCGGATCTCCTGCGGGAATGATTTGGAAGATCCAAAACCCAAAATAGTGGTATTTGCTAGCAACAACATAATGGAGGCGGTCAATCAATATAGATTGATCCGAAATTGGATTCAAATCCAATATAGCACCTATGGGTACATAAGAAATGTATCGAATCGATTCTTTTTAATGAATAGATCCGATCGCAACTTTGAATATGGAATTCAAAGGGATCAAATAGGAAATGATACTCTGAATCATCTAACTATAATCAAATATACGATCAACCCACATTTATCGAATTTGAAAAAGAGTCAGAAGAAATGGTTCGATCCTCTTATTTCTCGAACCGAGAGATCCATGAATCGGGATCCTGATGCATATAGATACAAATGGTCCAATGGGAGCAAGAACTTCCAGGAACATTTGGAACATTTCGTTTCTGAACAGAAGCACCGTTTTCAAGTAGTCTTCGATCGATTACGTATTAATCAATATTCGATTGATTGGTCCGAGGTTATCGACAAACAAGATTTGTCTAAGTCACTTCGTTTCTTTTTGTCCAAGTCACTTCTCTTTTTGTCCAAGTCACTTCTCTTTTTGTCTAAGTTACTTCCTTTTTTCTTTGCGAGTATCGGGAATATCCCCATTCATAGGTCCGAGATCCACATCTATGAATTGAAAGGTCCGAAT
>NW_027519110.1:7500-10000 GCF_043159265.1 Tasmannia lanceolata
ACACAGTCCTTGCACACTAGGCATGCTTGGGCGAGCTGATCCCGCATCAAGTCGACGGGTCTAGGCATTCTTGGGCGCAGATCCCGCATCGTCTCGTCGCGTCTGGGCGCAAACACGTCGCGTCTCGTTGCGTCTTCAGAAGTCGTCGCTAACAGCACCTTTGGTTGCCACTGGTGGTTAGGCTGGTTGGTTGCGCAAACCCTATAGGAGGGTGGCATGCTGGTGGGCGTTTTTGCCCGGATAGGCACTAGAATGTGCAGATTTTGGGCGTTTTTGCCTGGATAGGCTAAGGAATGGGCATGCTTTGGGCGTTTTTGCCCGGATAGGCACCGGAATGCTTGGCCTTGGCTTGTCCTAGCAAGGCATTGCTGGGTTGGGCTCCCTTGGCCTTTTGGGCGCCTTGGACGATGTCTTGCGAAGACCATGGGCACAAGGCCATGGCATATGGTGAGGAAAGGACCACGGTTGCCAAGGTTAGGCACCGGAATGCTTGGCCTTGGCTTGCCCTAGCAGGGCATTGCTGGGTTGGGCTCCCTTGGCCTTTTGGGCGCCTTGGACGATGTCTTGCGAAGACCATGGGCACAAGGCCATGGCATATGGTGAGGAAAGGACCACGGTTGCCAAGGTTAGGCACCGGAATGCTTGGCCTTGGCTTGCCAAAGCAGGGCATTGCTGGGTTGGGCTCCCTTGGCCTTCCGGGCGCCTTGGACACTGTCTTGGGAAGACCATGGGCACAAGGCCATGGCATATGGTGGGGAATGGACCACGGTTGCCAAGGCTAGGCATATAGAGAGGAATCGCATTTTTGCCCGGATAGGCACCGGAATGCTTGGCCTTGGCTTGCCATAGCAGGGCATTGCTGGGTTGGGCTCCCTTGGCCTTCCGGGGGCCTTGGACGCTGTCTTGGGAAGACCATGGGCACAAGGCCATGGCATATAGTGAGGAATGGACCACGGTTGGCAAGGCTAGGCATATAGAGAGGAATGGACCACGGTTGCCAAGGTTGCGCAAGTTTTGGGCATTTTTTGCCCGGATATGCCCAAGTATGCCCCGATAGGCCCGTTACGCCCCGGTATGAACGCGTATGCCCGGATAGACTCGGTATGCCTTGGGATACATGCGTATGCCCCGATAGGCTTGGTACGCCCCGATATGCGCACGTGTGCCCCAGTAGGGCTCGGTATGCCCCGGTATGTACGCGTGTGCCCCGATAGGCCCGGTATGCCCCGATATGCACACGTGTGCCCCAATAGGGGTCGGTATGCCCCGGTAGGTACGCGTGTGCCCCGTAATGCACGTTTCGCAGATCTCCCCGCATGTCCCGCCCCTATATGTAATACTTACTTACTTACTTACTTTCTTTCTTGCTTGCTTGCTTGCTTGCAATGGTTGGGAGTGCCCGGCATGCCCCGCTGCAGAGACCAAGGGCGCAATGACTTGGCACCGCGGATGCCGGGACTCCGGCACTTCCCGTGGCACTGATGGTTGGTTCCAAAGACAAAAGGCCGTGCAAGGCCACCGCACCGCGGATGATTTTGCTCGTGCTGGCGCCGTTGTGTGGCCAAAGAACATGCGCGAATGCTCGTGTCGGAAGGGTTGGTGTCCTGGCCCCGCGGGTGTCACGAATGCTCGGTTGCGAAGACCATGGGACCAGAGCCATGGCACGTCGGATGATGGCTCCAGCTGGCGCCCCGGCACTTTCTGTGGCATTGATGCTCGGTTTCAAAGACAAACGTGCGCAGGGCCAGGGGACCGCGGATGACTGCTCGTGCTGGCCCCGTTGGGCGGCATTGATGGTCGGTTGCAAAGAAAATGCGCGATTGCTCGTGTCGGGGCCTGGCAAGCCAAGGCCAAGCGAGCCATGGCAACGCGGATGATGGCTCCAGCTGGCGCCCCGGCACTTTCTGTGGCATTGATGCTCGGTTTCGAAGACAAACGTGCGCAGGGCCAGGGGACCGCGGAGGACTGCTCGTGCTGGCCCCGTTGGGCGGCATTGATGGTGTGTTGCAGAGAGCATGTGCGATTGCAAGTGTCGGCCGGGTTTGGGTTCCCTTGGGCTTTCGGGTGCCTTGGACGCTGTCTTGCGAAGACCATGGGCACAAGGCCCCGTCCTGGCCCCTTGTTCGATTCGCTCTCGTCTTGCGCTTGCTTCCAAGGTCCTCCATGACCTTCCCCATGGCCTTGCTAGATCCCCCCCATGACGCATGACCTCTGTCCGTTGATTGGTTTTGAGTGCACACCATGCCCGGCTTGGCACCGTGTTGTCGCGTGAGTGGCATTTGGATCGTGCATGCTGGTGGGCTACCTGCCAATGCGCACAAGCCTTGCACACTAGCCTTGCGCACGAGCCTTGCACAAAAGCCTTGGACACAAGCCTTGCGCACAAGCCATGCGCACAAGCCTTGGACGCTAGCCTTGCACACAAGCCATGCATACAAGCCTTGCTCACAAGCCTTGGGCACTGGCCCATCGCAGTAGCCTTGCACACAAGCCTTGCGCA
>NW_027519110.1:30000-37500 GCF_043159265.1 Tasmannia lanceolata
GGGTGGCATGCTGGTGGGCGTTTTTGCCCGGATAGGCACTAGAATGTGCAGATTTTGGGCGTTTTTGCCTGGATAGGCTAAGGAATGGGCATGCTTTGGGCGTTTTTGCCCGGATAGGCACCGGAATGCTTGGCCTTGGCTTGTCCTAGCAAGGCATTGCTGGGTTGGGCTCCCTTGGCCTTTTGGGCGCCTTGGACGATGTCTTGCGAAGACCATGGGCACAAGGCCATGGCATATGGTGAGGAAAGGACCACGGTTGCCAAGGTTAGGCACCGGAATGCTTGGCCTTGGCTTGCCCTAGCAGGGCATTGCTGGGTTGGGCTCCCTTGGCCTTTTGGGCGCCTTGGACGATGTCTTGCGAAGACCATGGGCACAAGGCCATGGCATATGGTGAGGAAAGGACCACGGTTGCCAAGGTTAGGCACCGGAATGCTTGGCCTTGGCTTGCCAAAGCAGGGCATTGCTGGGTTGGGCTCCCTTGGCCTTCCGGGCGCCTTGGACACTGTCTTGGGAAGACCATGGGCACAAGGCCATGGCATATGGTGGGGAATGGACCACGGTTGCCAAGGCTAGGCATATAGAGAGGAATCGCATTTTTGCCCGGATAGGCACCGGAATGCTTGGCCTTGGCTTGCCATAGCAGGGCATTGCTGGGTTGGGCTCCCTTGGCCTTCCGGGGGCCTTGGACGCTGTCTTGGGAAGACCATGGGCACAAGGCCATGGCATATAGTGAGGAATGGACCACGGTTGGCAAGGCTAGGCATATAGAGAGGAATGGACCACGGTTGCCAAGGTTGCGCAAGTTTTGGGCATTTTTTGCCCGGATATGCCCAAGTATGCCCCGATAGGCCCGTTACGCCCCGGTATGAACGCGTATGCCCGGATAGACTCGGTATGCCTTGGGATACATGCGTATGCCCCGATAGGCTTGGTACGCCCCGATATGCGCACGTGTGCCCCAGTAGGGCTCGGTATGCCCCGGTATGTACGCGTGTGCCCCGATAGGCCCGGTATGCCCCGATATGCACACGTGTGCCCCAATAGGGGTCGGTATGCCCCGGTAGGTACGCGTGTGCCCCGTAATGCACGTTTCGCAGATCTCCCCGCATGTCCCGCCCCTATATGTAATACTTACTTACTTACTTACTTTCTTTCTTGCTTGCTTGCTTGCTTGCAATGGTTGGGAGTGCCCGGCATGCCCCGCTGCAGAGACCAAGGGCGCAATGACTTGGCACCGCGGATGCCGGGACTCCGGCACTTCCCGTGGCACTGATGGTTGGTTCCAAAGACAAAAGGCCGTGCAAGGCCACCGCACCGCGGATGATTTTGCTCGTGCTGGCGCCGTTGTGTGGCCAAAGAACATGCGCGAATGCTCGTGTCGGAAGGGTTGGTGTCCTGGCCCCGCGGGTGTCACGAATGCTCGGTTGCGAAGACCATGGGACCAGAGCCATGGCACGTCGGATGATGGCTCCAGCTGGCGCCCCGGCACTTTCTGTGGCATTGATGCTCGGTTTCAAAGACAAACGTGCGCAGTGCCAGGGGACCGCGGATGACTGCTCGTGCTGGCCCCGTTGGGCGGCATTGATGGTCGGTTGCAAAGAAAATGCGCGATTGCTCGTGTCGGGGCCCGGCAAGCCAAGGCCAAGCGAGCCATGGCACGTCGGATGATGGCTCCAGCTGGCGCCCCGGCACTTTCTGTGGCATTGATGCTCGGTTTCAAAGACAAACGTGCGCAGGGCCAGGGGACCGCGGATGACTGCTCGTGCTGGCCCCGTTGGGCGGCATTGATGGTCGGTTGCAAAGAAAATGCGCGATTGCTCGTGTCGGGGCCTGGCAAGCCAAGGCCAAGCGAGCCATGGCAACGCGGATGATGGCTCGCTAGTGCTGGCGCCGTGCACAGTGGCCTCGCACACTCGCCCTGCACGCTTCCCTTGCACGCAGCCTTGCACACTAGCCTCGCATGCGAGCCTTGCACCCTAGCCATGCAAACTAGCCTTGCACGGTAGCCATGCACACAAGCCGTGCACATTAGCCATGCGCACAAGCCCCGCACACTAGCCTTGCGCACAACCCTTGCACACAAGCCATGCACTCGAGCAATGCACACAAGCCTTGCACTCAAGCAATGCACACAAGCCCTGGACACTAGCCTTGCACACGGGCCTGGCACACAAGCCTTGGGCACTAGCCTTGCGCACTAGCGTTCCACATGAGCCTTGCACACTAGCCTTGGACACTAGCCTTGCACACAGGCCTTGCACACTAGGCATGCTTGGGCGAGCTGATCCCGCATCAAGTCGACGGGTCTAGGCATTCTTGGGCGCAGATCCCGCATCGTCTCGTCGCGTCTGGGCGCAAACACGTCGCGTCTCGTTGCGTCTTCAGAAGTCGTCGCTAACAGCACCTTTGGTTGCCACTGGTGGTTAGGCTGGTTGGTTGCGCAAACCCTATAGGAGGGTGGCATGCTGGTGGGCGTTTTTGCCCGGATAGGCACTAGAATGTGCAGATTTTGGGCGTTTTTGCCTGGATAGGCTAAGGAATGGGCATGCTTTGGGCGTTTTTGCCCGGATAGGCACCGGAATGCTTGGCCTTGGCTTGTCCTAGCAAGGCATTGCTGGGTTGGGCTCCCTTGGCCTTTTGGGCGCCTTGGACGATGTCTTGCGAAGACCATGGGCACAAGGCCATGGCATATGGTGAGGAAAGGACCACGGTTGCCAAGGTTAGGCACCGGAATGCTTGGCCTTGGCTTGCCAAAGCAGGGCATTGCTGGGTTGGGCTCCCTTGGCCTTCCGGGCGCCTTGGACACTGTCTTGGGAAGACCATGGGCACAAGGCCATGGCATATGGTGGGGAATGGACCACGGTTGCCAAGGCTAGGCATATAGAGAGGAATTGCATTTTTGCCCGGATAGGCACCGGAATGCTTGGCCTTGGCTTGCCATAGCAGGGCATTGCTGGGTTGGGCTCCCTTGGCCTTCCGGGGGCCTTGGACGCTGTCTTGGGAAGACCATGGGCACAAGGCCATGGCATATAGTGAGGAATGGACCACGGTTGGCAAGGCTAGGCATATAGAGAGGAATGGACCACGGTTGCCAAGGTTGCGCAAGTTTTGGGCATTTTTTGCCCGGATATGCCCAAGTATGCCCCGATAGGCCCGTTACGCCCCGGTATGAACGCGTATGCCCGGATAGACTCGGTATGCCTTGGGATACATGCGTATGCCCCGATAGGCTTGGTACGCCCCGATATGCGCACGTGTGCCCCAGTAGGGCTCGGTATGCCCCGGTATGTACGCGTGTGCCCCGATAGGCCCGGTATGCCCCGATATGCACACGTGTGCCCCAATAGGGGTCGGTATGCCCCGGTAGGTACGCGTGTGCCCCGTAATGCACGTTTCGCAGATCTCCCCGCATGTCCCGCCCCTATATGTAATACTTACTTACTTACTTACTTTCTTTCTTGCTTGCTTGCTTGCTTGCAATGGTTGGGAGTGCCCGGCATGCCCCGCTGCAGAGACCAAGGGCGCAATGACTTGGCACCGCGGATGCCGGGACTCCGGCACTTCCCGTGGCACTGATGGTTGGTTCCAAAGACAAAAGGCCGTGCAAGGCCACCGCACCGCGGATGATTTTGCTCGTGCTGGCGCCGTTGTGTGGCCAAAGAACATGCGCGAATGCTCGTGTCGGAAGGGTTGGTGTCCTGGCCCCGCGGGTGTCACGAATGCTCGGTTGCGAAGACCATGGGACCAGAGCCGTGGCACGTCGGATGATGGCTCCAGCTGGCGCCCCGGCACTTTCTGTGGCATTGATGCTCGGTTTCAAAGACAAACGTGCGCAGTGCCAGGGGACCGCGGATGACTGCTCGTGCTGGCCCCGTTGGGCGGCATTGATGGTCGGTTGCAAAGAAAATGCGCGATTGCTCGTGTCGGGGCCCGGCAAGCCAAGGCCAAGCGAGCCATGGCACGTCGGATGATGGCTCCAGCTGGCGCCCCGGCACTTTCTGTGGCATTGATGCTCGGTTTCAAAGACAAACGTGCGCAGGGCCAGGGGACCGCGGATGACTGCTCGTGCTGGCCCCGTTGGGCGGCATTGATGGTCGGTTGCAAAGAAAATGCGCGATTGCTCGTGTCGGGGCCTGGCAAGCCAAGGCCAAGCGAGCCATGGCAACGCGGATGATGGCTCGCTAGTGCTGGCGCCGTGCACAGTGGCCTCGCACACTCGCCCTGCACGCTTCCCTTGCACGCAGCCTTGCACACTAGCCTCGCATGCGAGCCTTGCACCCTAGCCATGCAAACTAGCCTTGCACGGTAGCCATGCACACAAGCCGTGCACATTAGCCATGCGCACAAGCCCCGCACACTAGCCTTGCGCACAACCCTTGCACACAAGCCATGCACTCGAGCAATGCACACAAGCCTTGCACTCAAGCAATGCACACAAGCCCTGGACACTAGCCTTGCACACGGGCCTGGCACACAAGCCTTGGGCACTAGCCTTGCGCACTAGCGTTCCACATGAGCCTTGCACACTAGCCTTGGACACTAGCCTTGCACACAGGCCTTGCACACTAGGCATGCTTGGGCGAGCTGATCCCGCATCAAGTCGACGGGTCTAGGCATTCTTGGGCGCAGATCCCGCATCGTCTCGTCGCGTCTGGGCGCAAACACGTCGCGTCTCGTTGCGTCTTCAGAAGTCGTCGCTAACAGCACCTTTGGTTGCCACTGGTGGTTAGGCTGGTTGGTTGCGCAAACCCTATAGGAGGGTGGCATGCTGGTGGGCGTTTTTGCCCGGATAGGCACTAGAATGTGCAGATTTTGGGCGTTTTTGCCTGGATAGGCTAAGGAATGGGCATGCTTTGGGCGTTTTTGCCCGGATAGGCACCGGAATGCTTGGCCTTGGCTTGTCCTAGCAAGGCATTGCTGGGTTGGGCTCCCTTGGCCTTTTGGGCGCCTTGGACGATGTCTTGCGAAGACCATGGGCACAAGGCCATGGCATATGGTGAGGAAAGGACCACGGTTGCCAAGGTTAGGCACCGGAATGCTTGGCCTTGGCTTGCCAAAGCAGGGCATTGCTGGGTTGGGCTCCCTTGGCCTTCCGGGCGCCTTGGACACTGTCTTGGGAAGACCATGGGCACAAGGCCATGGCATATGGTGGGGAATGGACCACGGTTGCCAAGGCTAGGCATATAGAGAGGAATCGCATTTTTGCCCGGATAGGCACCGGAATGCTTGGCCTTGGCTTGCCATAGCAGGGCATCGCTGGGTTGGGCTCCCTTGGCCTTCCGGGGGCCTTGGACGCTGTCTTGGGAAGACCATGGGCACAAGGCCATGGCATATAGTGAGGAATGGACCACGGTTGGCAAGGCTAGGCATATAGAGAGGAATGGACCACGGTTGCCAAGGTTGCGCAAGTTTTGGGCATTTTTTGCCCGGATATGCCCAAGTATGCCCCGATAGGCCCGTTACGCCCCGGTATGAACGCGTATGCCCGGATAGACTCGGTATGCCTTGGGATACATGCGTATGCCCCGATAGGCTTGGTACGCCCCGATATGCGCACGTGTGCCCCAGTAGGGCTCGGTATGCCCCGGTATGTACGCGTGTGCCCCGATAGGCCCGGTATGCCCCGATATGCACACGTGTGCCCCAATAGGGGTCGGTATGCCCCGGTAGGTACGCGTGTGCCCCGTAATGCACGTTTCGCAGATCTCCCCGCATGTCCCGCCCCTATATGTAATACTTACTTACTTACTTACTTTCTTTCTTGCTTGCTTGCTTGCTTGCAATGGTTGGGAGTGCCCGGCATGCCCCGCTGCAGAGACCAAGGGCGCAATGACTTGGCACCGCGGATGCCGGGACTCCGGCACTTCCCGTGGCACTGATGGTTGGTTCCAAAGACAAAAGGCCGTGCAAGGCCACCGCACCGCGGATGATTTTGCTCGTGCTGGCGCCGTTGTGTGGCCAAAGAACATGCGCGAATGCGCGTGTCGGAAGGGTTGGTGTCCTGGCCCCGCGGGTGTCACGAATGCTCGGTTGCGAAGACCATGGGACCAGAGCCATGGCACGTCGGATGATGGCTCCAGCTGGCGCCCCGGCACTTTCTGTGGCATTGATGCTCGGTTTCAAAGACAAACGTGCGCAGGGCCAGGGGACCGCGGATGACTGCTCGTGCTGGCCCCGTTGGGCGGCATTGATGGTCGGTTGCAAAGAAAATGCGCGATTGCTCGTGTCGGGGCCTGGCAAGCCAAGGCCAAGCGAGCCATGGCAACGCGGATGATGGCTCCAGCTGGCGCCCCGGCACTTTCTGTGGCATTGATGCTCGGTTTCGAAGACAAACGTGCGCAGGGCCAGGGGACCGCGGAGGACTGCTCGTGCTGGCCCCGTTGGGCGGCATTGATGGTGTGTTGCAGAGAGCATGTGCGATTGCAAGTGTCGGCCGGGTTTGGGTTCCCTTGGGCTTTCGGGTGCCTTGGACGCTGTCTTGCGAAGACCATGGGCACAAGGCCCCGTCCTGGCCCCTTGTTCGATTCGCTCTCGTCTTGCGCTTGCTTCCAAGGTCCTCCATGACCTTCCCCATGGCCTTGCTAGATCCCCCCCATGACGCATGACCTCTGTCCGTTGATTGGTTTTGAGTGCACACCATGCCCGGCTTGGCACCGTGTTGTCGCGTGAGTGGCATTTGGATCGTGCATGCTGGTGGGCTACCTGCCAATGCGCACAAGCCTTGCACACTAGCCTTGCGCACGAGCCTTGCACAAAAGCCTTGGACACAAGCCTTGCGCACAAGCCATGCGCACAAGCCTTGGACGCTAGCCTTGCACACAAGCCATGCATACAAGCCTTGCTCACAAGCCTTGGGCACTGGCCCATCGCAGTAGCCTTGCACACAAGCCTTGCGCACTAGCTTTGGGCACGAGCCTTGCGCACTTGCCTTGGGCACTAGCCTTGCACACAACCCTTGGGAACTAGCCTTGCGCACCAGCCTTGCCCACAAGCCTTGCACACCAGCCTTGCACACTAGCCTTGCATACAAGCCTTGCACACTAGCCTTGCACACAGGCCATGCTCACTAGCCTTGGGGCACTAGCCTTGCACACAGACCTTGGGCACTAGCCTTGCGCACTAGCCTTGCCCACGAGCCTTGCACACTAGCCTTGCACGCAGGCCTTGCACGCTAGGCATGCTTGGGCCAGCAGCTCCCGCATCAAGTCGGCGGGTGTAGGCACGGTTGGGCGCAGATCCCGCATCGCCTCGTCGCGTCTGGGCGCAAACCCGTCGCGTCTCGTTGCGTCTTCAGAAGTCGTCGCTAACAGCACCTTTGGTTGCCACTGGTGGTTAGGCGGGTTGGTTGCGCAAACCCTATAGGAGGGTGGCATGCTGCGGGGCGCTGGAATGCGCAGGCTTAGGGCGTTTTTGCCCGGATAGGCACTGGAATGTGCTGGTTTTGGGCGTTTTTGCCTGGATAGGCTAAGGAATGGGCATGCTTTGGGCGTTTTCCCCGGA
>NW_027519110.1:47500-49152 GCF_043159265.1 Tasmannia lanceolata
CCGTTGGGCGGCATTGATGGTGTGTTGCAGAGAGCATGTGCGATTGCAAGTGTCGGCCGGGTTTGGGTTCCCTTGGGCTTTCGGGTGCCTTGGACGCTGTCTTGCGAAGACCATGGGCACAAGGCCCCGTCCTGGCCCCTTGTTCGATTCGCTCTCGTCTTGCGCTTGCTTCCAAGGTCCTCCATGACCTTCCCCATGGCCTTGCTAGATCCCCCCCATGACGCATGACCTCTGTCCGTTGATTGGTTTTGAGTGCACACCATGCCCGGCTTGGCACCGTGTTGTCGCGTGAGTGGCATTTGGATCGTGCATGCTGGTGGGCTACCTGCCAATGCGCACAAGCCTTGCACACTAGCCTTGCGCACGAGCCTTGCACAAAAGCCTTGGACACAAGCCTTGCGCACAAGCCATGCGCACAAGCCTTGGACGCTAGCCTTGCACACAAGCCATGCATACAAGCCTTGCTCACAAGCCTTGGGCACTGGCCCATCGCAGTAGCCTTGCACACAAGCCTTGCGCACTAGCTTTGGGCACGAGCCTTGCGCACTTGCCTTGGGCACTAGCCTTGCACACAACCCTTGGGAACTAGCCTTGCGCACCAGCCTTGCCCACAAGCCTTGCACACCAGCCTTGCACACTAGCCTTGCATACAAGCCTTGCACACTAGCCTTGCACACAGGCCATGCTCACTAGCCTTGGGCACTAGCCTTGCACACAGACCTTGGGCACTAGCCTTGCGCACTAGCCTTGCCCACGAGCCTTGCACACTAGCCTTGCACGCAGGCCTTGCACGCTAGGCATGCTTGGGCCAGCAGCTCCCGCATCAAGTCGGCGGGTGTAGGCACGGTTGGGCGCAGATCCCGCATCGCCTCGTCGCGTCTGGGCGCAAACCCGTCGCGTCTCGTTGCGTCTTCAGAAGTCGTCGCTAACAGCACCTTTGGTTGCCACTGGTGGTTAGGCGGGTTGGTTGCGCAAACCCTATAGGAGGGTGGCATGCTGCGGGGCGCTGGAATGCGCAGGCTTAGGGCGTTTTTGCCCGGATAGGCACTGGAATGTGCTGGTTTTGGGCGTTTTTGCCTGGATAGGCTAAGGAATGGGCATGCTTTGGGCGTTTTCCCCGGATAGGCACTGGAATGGGCTGGTTTTGGGCGTTTTTGCCTGGATAGGCTAACGAATGGGGCATGCTTTGGGCGTTTTTGCCCGGGTAGGCACTGGAATGCCTGGCCTTGGCTGGGCATTGCTGGGTTGGGCTCCCTTGGCCTTTCAGGCGCCTTGGATGCTGTCTTGTGAAGACCATGGGCACAAGGCCATGGCATATAGTGGGGAATGGACCATGGTTGCCAAGGTTAGGCAATATAGAGGGCGGTGGGCGAGTAGGCCATGGCGTCACTTGTTTGCCCGTGTTTGCTCCCTTTGTGCGTTGTTTGGTTTTGGGAGCACACCTACCTTGCTAGGCTCGGCGGCTTACCCCTGCCCTTGTGGGTACTGGGTTGCACGTCTGTTTGCAACCCTATGGCTTGGTTGCTGCTGGCTTGGTTGGGTAGTTTGCCTCCGCCAATGCGCACAAGGGTTCCTTTTCTTCGTACCTGTGAGCTTACCTCCCTTGTTCGATTTGCTTTTGTATTGCGCTTTCTTACAGGGTCTCTCCAATG
>NW_027519111.1:10000-17500 GCF_043159265.1 Tasmannia lanceolata
CCAGGAAGATGAAAAAATACGGGATTGTATCAAGAATTATGTACAAAAAAATATGAGATCTGGTTCAGAAGGAATTGCACATATAGAGATTAAAAAAAAAATCGACCTAATTCAGGTCATAATCTATATTGGATTCCCAAATTTGTTAATAGAGGGTCGAACGCGAGGAATCGAAGAATTACGGATCAATGTACAAAAAGGGTTTCGTTCTGTGAACCGGAGACTTAACATTGCTATCACAAGAGTTGCAAAACCTTATGGACAACCTAATATTCTTGCAGAATATATAGCTCTACAATTAAAGAATAGAGTTTCGTTTCGAAAGGCAATGAAAAAAGCTATTGAATTAACTGAACAAGCTGATACAAAAGGAATTCAAGTGCAAATTGCAGGGCGTATCGACGGAAAAGAAATTGCACGTGTCGAATGGATCAGAGAAGGTAGGGTTCCCCTACAAACCATTCGAGCTAAAATTGATCATTGTTCCTATACAGTTCGAACTATCTATGGGGTATTAGGCATCAAAATTTGGATATTTGTAGATGAGCAATAATGGGTCTTTCCTTCCCATTCTATACTGCGATAGAACAAAAAATGACAAACTCTTTCATTCATTCTTTTTCCCTTCAATCAAAAATGAACAATTCTAATTAGAATTATTAATTATTTCTAATTATTAATTATAATTATATAGGGTTGAATAAAAATTCGATTGATCATTTGGTAGAATTGCTATGCTTAGTGTGTGACTCGTTGGTTTTTTCTTTAGAGTTGGATTCAAAAAAAAAAAAAACAATGGACCAGCCCATAACTAATAACTAGAGAACTAATAACCAGCTCATTGCTTCGTATTATCGAGATCCAAGAAAGCAGTCACTATATGATGTGTTGATCATATAGTTGTAGCAACTGAAATCGTTTTTTTTTTTTTCATAAAGGAAAAAAAAATCTGATTATGGTTTGTAAAGCGAAAATAGAGGGATATGGGTAAAAGGAGGGGTGAGAGAAAGAAAGGAGGAGAATATCAATCAATGCTATATGATTCCAATATGTATGGTCTATGAATCATCTCATAAAAGGCAGCGTGATAAAGCATCAATACGGATTCGTTTATAAGTAGATGAATCCGGTTCATAGGAAAAATGAAAATAATAAAGAGCCTCGAGTCAATAGAGACTGAGGAGATTGACTCGGGAACAAATGAAATTGGGAGCTCCACTGTAGAGTTCAGACCTAACCATTAATGGAGAAGCTATGGGAACGACGGAACCTGTGACTGCACAAGATTCTATTAAAAACGAATCCTAATGATTCATTGGGTGGGATGGCGAAACCAACCAAGAACCCTTTTATTTATTCTGAAAGGTCATGGGTTGACCCTACGAATGAAGCAGATTTTAAAGAGTCAATATTCGCCCGCGAACCTTTCCTTATTGGATTGCAAAATTTTGGGCGATTCCATTCAGTAAAGGCCAAAAGAAGGATTCGTTATAAAAAGAAAGGCATTCATTATCCATAAATAGAAATATACGTCCTATAAATTATAAATCGAAATAGAAAGATACGTCTAGCTGCTGTATATACAAGATATACAGATTCCTACATGATGGATTAACTATCAAGAAATCCCATGATTCAGTGTATTATTCATTAAATACATGTGTATTTGTAATATTATTGAATCGTTTCATTCGCGAGGAGCTGGATGAGACGAAACTCTCATGTCCGGTTCTGCAGTAGAGATGGGGTTGAGAAACAACCATCAACTATAACCCCAAAAGAACCAGATTCCGTAAACAACATAGAGGAAGAATGAAGGGAATATCTTATCGAGGCAATCGTATTTGTTTCGGTAGATACGCTCTTCAGGCACTTGAACCCGCTTGGATCACATCTAGACAAATAGAAGCAGGGCGACGAGCAATGACACGATATGCGCGTCGTGGTGGAAAAATCTGGGTACGTATATTTCCCGACAAACCCGTTACAGTCAGACCCACAGAAACACGTATGGGTTCGGGTAAGGGATCCCCCGAATATTGGGTATCCGTCGTTAAACCGGGTCGAATACTTTATGAAATGGGCGGAGTCTCAGAAACTGTAGCCAGAGCAGCTATTTCAATAGCTGCGTGCAAAATGCCTATACGAACTCAATTCGTTATTGTGGGATAGGGATGTGAAACCAAAAGAAAGGAGTATTTTTGATGAAAAATACAATTGCAGATTTATTTATTTCTGGACAGACAATATTTCTTTCTTTTTTCCTTCGCCCTTTGCATTGAAATAAGAGATTCAAAAAAAAAAAAATGATATGATTCAACCTCAGACCCATTTGAATGTAGCGGACAACAGCGGGGCTCGAGAATTGATGTGTATTCGAATAATCGGAGCTAGTAATCGCCGATATGCTCATATCGGTGATGTTATTGTTGCTGTAATCAAAGAAGCAGTACCCAATATGCCTCTCGAAAGATCAGAAGTGATCAGAGCTGTAATTGTACGTACATGTAAAGAACTCAAACGTGACAACGGTATGATAATACGATATGATGACAATGCAGCGGTTGTCATTGATCAAGAAGGAAATCCAAAAGGAACTCGAGTTTTTGGCGCGATCGCTCGGGAATTGAGACAGTTGAATTTCACTAAAATAGTCTCATTAGCTCCTGAGGTATTATAAAGACTAGTAGATGAGACCATTATATAGTAGGGTATCTGAAGTAGATCAAATCCATTAGTAGATTGTGTCTTATGCATATACCTTTAATAATTCATAAAAAAAAAAATTGAAAGTGAAAATGAAAATCAAGAAAAAAAAAAAACAGAACATGTTGATTATATCAAAATGGGGAAGCCCTAATAATTATAGTTCGTCATGAGTAAGGACACTATTGCCGATATAATAACTTCTATAAGAAATGCTGACATGGATAAAAAAAGAACAGCTCGAATAGCATCTACTAATATAACCGAAAACATTATTAAAATACTTCTACGAGAAGGTTTTATTGAAAATGTTAGGAAACATCGAGAAAACAAGAAATATTTCTTGGTTTTAACCCTGCGACATAGAAGGAATCAGAAAGGAACATATAGAAATATTTTAAAGTGTATCAGCCGACCCGGTCTACGAATCTATTCCAACTATAAACGAATTCCTAGGATTTTAGGTGGAATAGGTATTGTAATTCTTTCTACTTCTCGAGGTATAATGACAGATCGAGAAGCTCGACTAAAAAGAATTGGAGGAGAAATTTTATGTTATATATGGTGATCCTTCTGAATATCCGAATTTGATCCGTAACTTTCGATTTGTGAAAAAGAGAGAAAAGGCAGGTTGTCTAATATCACTCCTCCTCCATTAGTTGATACTTCAAGGGGGTTACCTGAAATGAAAGAACAAAAATTGATTCATGAAGGTTTAATTACTGAATCACTTCCAAATGGTATGTTCCGGGTTCGTTTAGATAATGAAGATCTGATTCTAGGTTATGTTTCGGGGAGGATCCGACGTAGTTTTATACGGATACTACCAGGAGATAGAGTCAAAATCGAAGTAAGTCGTTATGATTCAACCAAGGGACGTATAATTTATAGACTTCGCAACAAAGGTTCGAACGATTAGGTGACTTTTTAAACATTTCTTCCATGGGGATACAATTCGAGGTTCAAAATTTCAAGAGACTTATTTTCTTCAAAAGAGTAGATTCGGAATTAAGGAATGACAAATATGAAAATAAGGGCTTCTGTTCGTAAAATTTGCGAAAAATGTCGACTGATCCGTAGGCGAGGACGAATTATAGTAATTTGTTTCAATCCGAGACATAAACAGAGACAAGGGTAATCTTTCTAAAAAGGGCCTTTCTAAAGTAAGGGACCCGTTGTACAAATAAAGGATCTGTTTTGACATGAAATGGATATATCCGTATATCTCTGACTCATATTTATGAGATGCTAAAATATGACAAAACCTATACCAAGAATTGGTTCGCGTAGGAATGGGCGTATTAGTTCACGTAAGAATGGACGTAGAATACCAAAAGGAGTTATTCATGTTCAAGCGAGTTTCAACAATACCATTGTAACTGTTACGGATATGCGAGGTCGGGTGGTTTCTTGGTCCTCCGCTGGTACTTGTGGATTCAGAGGCACAAGAAGAGGGACACCATTTGCTGCTCAAACCGCAGCAGGAAATGCTATTCGTACAGTAGTGGATCAGGGTATGCAACGAGCAGAAGTCATGATAAAGGGTCCTGGTCTCGGAAGAGATGCAGCATTACGAGCCATTCGCAGAAGTGGTATACTATTAAGTTTCGTACGTGACGTAACCCCTATGCCACATAATGGATGTAGACCTCCTAAAAAAAGGCGTGTGTAGAAATAAGAATTGAACTGATTTCAAGAGAAATAAATGATTCAATGATCTGATCAATAATATTAGTATGGTTCGAGAGGAAGTAGCAGTATCCACTCGGACACTACAGTGGAAGTGTGTTGAATCAAGAACAGACAGTAAGCGCCTTTCCTATGGACGTTTCATTCTGTCCCCGCTTATGAAAGGTCAAGCAGATATGATAGGTATCGCTATGCGAAGGGCTTTACTTGGAGAAATAGAAGGAACATGTATCACACGCGCAAAATCTGATAAGATACCACATGAATATTCTACGATAGTCGGTATTGAAGAATCAGTACATGAAATTTTCATGAATTTGAAAGAAATTGTATTGAGAAGTAATCTGTATGGAACTTGCGACGCATCTATTTTCGTCAGGGGTCCGAGATGCGTAACTGCTCAAGATATCATCTCGCCACCTTCTGTGAAAATGGTTGATACTACACAGCATATAGCTAGCCTGACAGAACCAATTGATTTGTGTATTGGATTACAAATCGAGAGGGATCGCGGATATCGTATGAAAACCCCAAATAACGATCAAGATGGAAGTTATCCTATAGAGGCTGTATCCATGCCTGTTCGAAATGCGAATCATAGTATTCATTCTTATGGGAATGGGAATGAGAAACAAGAGATACTTTTTCTAGAAATATGGACGAATGGAAGTTTAACTCCTAAAGAAGCACTTCACGAAGCTTCCCGTAATTTGATTGATTTATTTATTCCTTTTCTACATGGGGAGGAAGAGGACATAAATTTAGAGGACAATCTAAACAATCTAAACAGGGGTACTGTACCTTTTTTTACCTTTCAGGATAAATTGGCTAATCTAAAGAAAAACAAAAAAGGAATTGCATTGGAATGTATTTTTATTGACCAATCAGAATTGCCTCCCAGAACCTATAATTGTCTCAAAAGGTCCAATATACATACATTATTGGACCTTTTGAGTAAGAGTCAAGAAGATCTTATGAGAATTGAACATTTGCGCATAGAAGATGTAAAACGGATATTGGACATTTTACAGAAACATTTCACAATTGATTTACCTAAGAATAAGTTTTAAATCCATTGGAATTATTTCATCTTTTTATTTTATATTTTATAAAGAATAAAGAAAGAAATGAAGAATTATAAAGAAAGAGAAGAATCAAATAAAGAAAGAGAAGAATCAAATTGGTTTTGAATCTTTAGCACAACCCGATCCGTATATTCGAAATAGATCTATAATGGATCTATAATGAAATTTAAGAAATGTATCTAGGGAGGATTCATTTTGAAGCGACTATTCCCTAGATACATACGTCATGGTATTTCACAGTTCAATCAATTTGAAAAAGACCTAAAGTTAGAGATTTATCAATAGGTAATGTTGCTCCAATACCTAACCAAAGAGCTACTGCGGTACCGATCAAAAAGACTGTTGTAGCCACTGGACGACGAAATGGATTTTGGAATTTATTAACATTCTCTCAAAAAGGGTACTGTCAATAATCCCGTTGGCACTGAAACCATTAAAAGAACACCCAATAACTTATTGGGTACTGTACGGAGGATTTGAAATACGGGAAAGAAGTACCATTCAGGTAATATTTCCAAAGGCGTTGCAAATGGATCTGCTGGTTCACCAATCATTGACGGTTCTAGAACTGCTAGGCCTACGTTACATGCAATAGTACCTAGAATTACTACTGGAAAAATATATAAAAGATCATTGGGCCATGCAGGTTCGCCGTAATAATTATGCCCCATCCCTTTAGCCAATTTAGCTCTTAATACAGGATCATTCAAGTCAGGTTTCTTTGTTATTGGGATAGGTGAATTCTTATGGATCCATCCCCCGAGGGAACCGGACATGATAATTTTTCATCATCCGGCTCGAGCAAGAATCAAAGGAATAAAAAATGGATCCATATCAAATCTATATGTAATCCACACATATAATATGACTCCATGTAAAAAAATATTTGCCGAATTCCATTTTCCGGAGTTGCAACTATCCATTGCAAGCAATTCAGTTCTTACAGGTAAATGCTCAATACCCAAGTGGGCTTACAGATTTGATCATGATCAAGTGCTTTTTGGATCGTCTCATGCCTTGTGATTGGTGTTTATCCCCACAATCTCTTGAGTCTTCTTACATACAAAGGATTTACTTGTTACTAATACAGTCTAGCCTCTGTTCTTCCTTAGATCCCTTGTTTCACTCCGATAGTATCGTAGATCGGGATAGATGCAGAGGAAATGAATGCATTTCCATACTATAAGTAAGTGTAATAGATAGAAGATAATCTGGATCATGCCACATTACTTATTCCACTGGATCTTACGGAGCCTGTTCATGCACGACATGATTCGGGTCTGATCATAGAAAAGATTCTCCTCAAGCGAACCAGCCTATCCTCTCTCTGTAGAGGGACTTCCGCGGTGGTTGGAAGAGAGACACATTTGTTTGTGAATTCCAATGTGGCAGATAAAATTATCTATCTGCACGGCCCAATCAATAGGTCAAGTCACACACTCCCATAATCCATCTTCTCTTCGGAGAATCCGCTTCAACTATTCGTATCAAATAAAGAATACAATGCTTCAGAATTAGTTGAAGGGAAATATCTAAATACCATGGATTATTCTTTTCAATAATCCATGTTTGTAGCAATGAAATACTATCGGTCCTCCCCGAAATGATATATGATCGATTACAAATATCTATAATCTATCTTCTCTATAAAGGACCTGAAATACCTTGCTTACGTATCATTGGGAAGTGCATTAACATAAATACGGAAGTAAGAAGAGGTAATACAAAAGTGTGTAAACTATAAAAACGGGTCAAAGTGGATTGACCCACACTAGCACTTCCACGTAATAACTCTACCAAAGGCGATCCTATTACAGGAATAGCGTCAGGTACGCCTGTCACGATTTTGACTGCCCAATAACCAATTTGGTCCCAAGGCAAGGAATAACCAGTCACACCAAAAGATGCAGTCAATACAGCTAGAACCACACCCGTAACCCAAGTTAATTCGCGAGGTTTTTTAAATCCACCTGTAAGATACACACGAAATACGTGCAGGATCATCATTAGGACCATCATA
>NW_027519111.1:20000-22500 GCF_043159265.1 Tasmannia lanceolata
GCTATTCCATCCCCATTGTCCATTGAGCCTGCTCTGAATAATCCCCCCTTCGCCGGATTATTACCGATGTAATCATAAAAAGCTAATTTTTCGGGAATTTTAGACCAAGCTTCCGATAAACTCAGATTTTCGGCTAGCCCGGCTCCAACTCTTCGATATATTTCTTGCTGGAAGTATCCCTGATCCCACTGATAACGAGTGGGACCAAATAATTCTATGGGAGTAGTTGCTGAACCATACCACATAGTTCCAGCAACGACGAAAGCTGCAAAAAAGACAGCAGCGATACTACTAGAAAGTACAGTTTCAATATTGCCCATACGTAATCCTTTGTATAAACGTTGGGGCGGGCGGACACTAAGATGGAATAGTCCCGCCAATATCCCCAATGTCCCCGCTGCAATATGATGAGAGGCTATTCCTCCCGGAACAAAAGGATCAAAACCTTCTGCGCCCCACGCTGGATTTACAGATTGTACTTTTCCGGTTAGACCATAAGGATCGGACACCCATATTCCAGGACCATACAAGCCTGTTACATGAAATGCGCCAAACCCAAAGCAAGCCACCCCTGAGAGAAATAAATGAATTCCAAAGATCTTGGGCAAATCCAAAGAGGGTTTTCCCGTACGTTCATCACAGAATATTTCTAGGTCCCAATACACCCAATGCCAGATGGCTGCTAAGAAGCACAAGCCAGAAAACACAATATGTGCCCCAGCCACACCTTCGTAACTCCAAATACCCGGATTCGTTATAGTTCCTCCTGTGATACTCCAACCACCCCATGAATTGGTTATCCCTAAACGAGTCATGAAGGGTATAACGAACATACCTTGTCTCCACATTGGATCAAGGACGGGATCAGAGGGATCAAAAACGGCTAATTCGTATAGAGCCATCGAACCGGCCCAACCAGAAACTAGAGCTGTATGCATTATATGGACAGAAAGTAACCGACCGGGATCATTCAATACGACGGTATGAACACGATACCAAGGCAAACCCATGGAAATACCCCTTATTTTATCAAAGAAAAAATAGACACTATGTAACTTTATCACATTGGAAAAGACTGATTGATGCTATGGACCTCGCCTTTTCAGTGGATTATCTCAAAGCAAGAGTTAATATTTATTCCGTTCCATTGGTAATAATTTAACAATTCTGTTCGTAGGAACAAAGAGAAGCAGATCTATTCTATACTCGATAAGTACCAATACGCAATGGGGGGATTGATCCTATTTTTGTGAGCGAATGCATAGATACTTGTTCATCCTTCGAACGATCCATTTGTACGAATTTTCCTTTATTCAACCCGTCTTCTCCATGAACCTTCCAATCTATGGATAAAATACGATAAACGACAATATTATGAAGACAATAAACCCATTGTTACGTTTCCACATCAAAGTGAAATAGAGTACTTAATTTTTCTTTCATTTTATGCCTATTGGTGTTCCAAAAGTACCTTTTCGGAGTCCTGGAGAGGAAGATGCAGTTTGGGTTGACGTATAGTGCGACTTGTCAGACATATTGGGTCATATGGGATTTCCCCGTTCTCTCCCCCGATCGAGATATCCTCTGTTTCACCCAAGAAAGATTGATTAAACCATCAATAATTCAATTCGGAGCGTGAAGTGCAATGCAATTAGATCAATTTATTTGTTGGTTGGGGATCAATATTCTCAATTAGAAGAATTTATGGTTGGCTTGGACCAATAAAATGAAGTATCCAGGCTCCGTTCAAAAAATACCAAATTGGTAATCTATGTATGATTACTACTCGTATCATAAATGATCCCTATTTATACCTCTAAAACTACCAATTAATGGAATAATATGATTAGTCGAATATTTGGCGGAAGGCATGAACATGAAAACGAATTGAAAAAAAAAAAGAAGTCGGAACAAAAAGAAGCGGTACTGTGATCATTTGTCCTATATGTGCAAATAGAATTCGGGCAGATCTTTACCCGGAGTAGAGCATAAACCTAAAAGAATTGAAGAGGCCCATTTAGGAACAAGAAAATTACATCGTGATTTGGATCTCGATGAAAGAATACATCAATGAGGGGTTAGTTCGATAAGTTCAATGAATTCTTTTTTTTTTTTCGCAATTTTGATTTTTTGAACCGTATGCATCCAAAGGTGCGTGTGCGGTTCCTAAGGGATACAATTTTGTCCTAATCAACCGACTTCATCGAGAAAGATTACTTTTTTTAGGACAAGAGGTTGATAGCGAGATCTCGAATCAACTTGTTGGTCTCATGGTATATCTCAGTATAGAGGATGATACCAGGGATCTGTATTTGTTTATAAACTCTCCCGGCGGATGGGTAATACCAGGAATAGCTATTTATGATACTATGCAATTTGTGCCACCAGACATACATACAATATGCATGGGATTAGCCGCTTCAATGGGATCTTTTCTCCTAGTCGGAGGAGAAATTACCAAACGTCTAGCATTCCCTCACGCTTGGCGCCAATGAGTTTT
>NW_027519112.1:10000-17500 GCF_043159265.1 Tasmannia lanceolata
GTTGGTTGCGCAAACCCTATAGGAGGGTGGCATGCTGGTGGGCGTTTTTGCCCGGATAGGCACTAGAATGTGCAGATTTTGGGCGTTTTTGCCTGGATAGGCTAAGGAATGGGCATGCTTTGGGCGTTTTTGCCCGGATAGGCACCGGAATGCTTGGCCTTGGCTTGTCCTAGCAAGGCATTGCTGGGTTGGGCTCCCTTGGCCTTTTGGGCGCCTTGGACGATGTCTTGCGAAGACCATGGGCACAAGGCCATGGCATATGGTGAGGAAAGGACCACGGTTGCCAAGGTTAGGCACCGGAATGCTTGGCCTTGGCTTGCCCTAGCAGGGCATTGCTGGGTTGGGCTCCCTTGGCCTTTTGGGCGCCTTGGACGATGTCTTGCGAAGACCATGGGCACAAGGCCATGGCATATGGTGAGGAAAGGACCACGGTTGCCAAGGTTAGGCACCGGAATGCTTGGCCTTGGCTTGCCAAAGCAGGGCATTGCTGGGTTGGGCTCCCTTGGCCTTCCGGGCGCCTTGGACACTGTCTTGGGAAGACCATGGGCACAAGGCCATGGCATATGGTGGGGAATGGACCACGGTTGCCAAGGCTAGGCATATAGAGAGGAATCGCATTTTTGCCCGGATAGGCACCGGAATGCTTGGCCTTGGCTTGCCATAGCAGGGCATTGCTGGGTTGGGCTCCCTTGGCCTTCCGGGGGCCTTGGACGCTGTCTTGGGAAGACCATGGGCACAAGGCCATGGCATATAGTGAGGAATGGACCACGGTTGGCAAGGCTAGGCATATAGAGAGGAATGGACCACGGTTGCCAAGGTTGCGCAAGTTTTGGGCATTTTTTGCCCGGATATGCCCAAGTATGCCCCGATAGGCCCGTTACGCCCCGGTATGAACGCGTATGCCCGGATAGACTCGGTATGCCTTGGGATACATGCGTATGCCCCGATAGGCTTGGTACGCCCCGATATGCGCACGTGTGCCCCAGTAGGGCTCGGTATGCCCCGGTATGTACGCGTGTGCCCCGATAGGCCCGGTATGCCCCGATATGCACACGTGTGCCCCAATAGGGGTCGGTATGCCCCGGTAGGTACGCGTGTGCCCCGTAATGCACGTTTCGCAGATCTCCCCGCATGTCCCGCCCCTATATGTAATACTTACTTACTTACTTACTTTCTTTCTTGCTTGCTTGCTTGCTTGCAATGGTTGGGAGTGCCCGGCATGCCCCGCTGCAGAGACCAAGGGCGCAATGACTTGGCACCGCGGATGCCGGGACTCCGGCACTTCCCGTGGCACTGATGGTTGGTTCCAAAGACAAAAGGCCGTGCAAGGCCACCGCACCGCGGATGATTTTGCTCGTGCTGGCGCCGTTGTGTGGCCAAAGAACATGCGCGAATGCTCGTGTCGGAAGGGTTGGTGTCCTGGCCCCGCGGGTGTCACGAATGCTCGGTTGCGAAGACCATGGGACCAGAGCCATGGCACGTCGGATGATGGCTCCAGCTGGCGCCCCGGCACTTTCTGTGGCATTGATGCTCGGTTTCAAAGACAAACGTGCGCAGTGCCAGGGGACCGCGGATGACTGCTCGTGCTGGCCCCGTTGGGCGGCATTGATGGTCGGTTGCAAAGAAAATGCGCGATTGCTCGTGTCGGGGCCCGGCAAGCCAAGGCCAAGCGAGCCATGGCACGTCGGATGATGGCTCCAGCTGGCGCCCCGGCACTTTCTGTGGCATTGATGCTCGGTTTCAAAGACAAACGTGCGCAGGGCCAGGGGACCGCGGATGACTGCTCGTGCTGGCCCCGTTGGGCGGCATTGATGGTCGGTTGCAAAGAAAATGCGCGATTGCTCGTGTCGGGGCCTGGCAAGCCAAGGCCAAGCGAGCCATGGCAACGCGGATGATGGCTCGCTAGTGCTGGCGCCGTGCACAGTGGCCTCGCACACTCGCCCTGCACGCTTCCCTTGCACGCAGCCTTGCACACTAGCCTCGCATGCGAGCCTTGCACCCTAGCCATGCAAACTAGCCTTGCACGGTAGCCATGCACACAAGCCGTGCACATTAGCCATGCGCACAAGCCCCGCACACTAGCCTTGCGCACAACCCTTGCACACAAGCCATGCACTCGAGCAATGCACACAAGCCTTGCACTCAAGCAATGCACACAAGCCCTGGACACTAGCCTTGCACACGGGCCTGGCACACAAGCCTTGGGCACTAGCCTTGCGCACTAGCGTTCCACATGAGCCTTGCACACTAGCCTTGGACACTAGCCTTGCACACAGGCCTTGCACACTAGGCATGCTTGGGCGAGCTGATCCCGCATCAAGTCGACGGGTCTAGGCATTCTTGGGCGCAGATCCCGCATCGTCTCGTCGCGTCTGGGCGCAAACACGTCGCGTCTCGTTGCGTCTTCAGAAGTCGTCGCTAACAGCACCTTTGGTTGCCACTGGTGGTTAGGCTGGTTGGTTGCGCAAACCCTATAGGAGGATGGCATGCTGGTGGGCGTTTTTGCCCGGATAGGCACTAGAATGTGCAGATTTTGGGCGTTTTTGCCTGGATAGGCTAAGGAATGGGCATGCTTTGGGCGTTTTTGCCCGGATAGGCACCGGAATGCTTGGCCTTGGCTTGTCCTAGCAAGGCATTGCTGGGTTGGGCTCCCTTGGCCTTTTGGGCGCCTTGGACGATGTCTTGCGAAGACCATGGGCACAAGGCCATGGCATATGGTGAGGAAAGGACCACGGTTGCCAAGGTTAGGCACCGGAATGCTTGGCCTTGGCTTGCCAAAGCAGGGCATTGCTGGGTTGGGCTCCCTTGGCCTTCCGGGCGCCTTGGACACTGTCTTGGGAAGACCATGGGCACAAGGCCATGGCATATGGTGGGGAATGGACCACGGTTGCCAAGGCTAGGCATATAGAGAGGAATTGCATTTTTGCCCGGATAGGCACCGGAATGCTTGGCCTTGGCTTGCCATAGCAGGGCATTGCTGGGTTGGGCTCCCTTGGCCTTCCGGGGGCCTTGGACGCTGTCTTGGGAAGACCATGGGCACAAGGCCATGGCATATAGTGAGGAATGGACCACGGTTGGCAAGGCTAGGCATATAGAGAGGAATGGACCACGGTTGCCAAGGTTGCGCAAGTTTTGGGCATTTTTTGCCCGGATATGCCCAAGTATGCCCCGATAGGCCCGTTACGCCCCGGTATGAACGCGTATGCCCGGATAGACTCGGTATGCCTTGGGATACATGCGTATGCCCCGATAGGCTTGGTACGCCCCGATATGCGCACGTGTGCCCCAGTAGGGCTCGGTATGCCCCGGTATGTACGCGTGTGCCCCGATAGGCCCGGTATGCCCCGATATGCACACGTGTGCCCCAATAGGGGTCGGTATGCCCCGGTAGGTACGCGTGTGCCCCGTAATGCACGTTTCGCAGATCTCCCCGCATGTCCCGCCCCTATATGTAATACTTACTTACTTACTTACTTTCTTTCTTGCTTGCTTGCTTGCTTGCAATGGTTGGGAGTGCCCGGCATGCCCCGCTGCAGAGACCAAGGGCGCAATGACTTGGCACCGCGGATGCCGGGACTCCGGCACTTCCCGTGGCACTGATGGTTGGTTCCAAAGACAAAAGGCCGTGCAAGGCCACCGCACCGCGGATGATTTTGCTCGTGCTGGCGCCGTTGTGTGGCCAAAGAACATGCGCGAATGCTCGTGTCGGAAGGGTTGGTGTCCTGGCCCCGCGGGTGTCACGAATGCTCGGTTGCGAAGACCATGGGACCAGAGCCATGGCACGTCGGATGATGGCTCCAGCTGGCGCCCCGGCACTTTCTGTGGCATTGATGCTCGGTTTCAAAGACAAACGTGCGCAGTGCCAGGGGACCGCGGATGACTGCTCGTGCTGGCCCCGTTGGGCGGCATTGATGGTCGGTTGCAAAGAAAATGCGCGATTGCTCGTGTCGGGGCCCGGCAAGCCAAGGCCAAGCGAGCCATGGCACGTCGGATGATGGCTCCAGCTGGCGCCCCGGCACTTTCTGTGGCATTGATGCTCGGTTTCAAAGACAAACGTGCGCAGGGCCAGGGGACCGCGGATGACTGCTCGTGCTGGCCCCGTTGGGCGGCATTGATGGTCGGTTGCAAAGAAAATGCGCGATTGCTCGTGTCGGGGCCTGGCAAGCCAAGGCCAAGCGAGCCATGGCAACGCGGATGATGGCTCGCTAGTGCTGGCGCCGTGCACAGTGGCCTCGCACACTCGCCCTGCACGCTTCCCTTGCACGCAGCCTTGCACACTAGCCTCGCATGCGAGCCTTGCACCCTAGCCATGCAAACTAGCCTTGCACGGTAGCCATGCACACAAGCCGTGCACATTAGCCATGCGCACAAGCCCCGCACACTAGCCTTGCGCACAACCCTTGCACACAAGCCATGCACTCGAGCAATGCACACAAGCCTTGCACTCAAGCAATGCACACAAGCCCTGGACACTAGCCTTGCACACGGGCCTGGCACACAAGCCTTGGGCACTAGCCTTGCGCACTAGCGTTCCACATGAGCCTTGCACACTAGCCTTGGACACTAGCCTTGCACACAGGCCTTGCACACTAGGCATGCTTGGGCGAGCTGATCCCGCATCAAGTCGACGGGTCTAGGCATTCTTGGGCGCAGATCCCGCATCGTCTCGTCGCGTCTGGGCGCAAACACGTCGCGTCTCGTTGCGTCTTCAGAAGTCGTCGCTAACAGCACCTTTGGTTGCCACTGGTGGTTAGGCTGGTTGGTTGCGCAAACCCTATAGGAGGGTGGCATGCTGGTGGGCGTTTTTGCCCGGATAGGCACTAGAATGTGCAGATTTTGGGCGTTTTTGCCTGGATAGGCTAAGGAATGGGCATGCTTTGGGCGTTTTTGCCCGGATAGGCACCGGAATGCTTGGCCTTGGCTTGTCCTAGCAAGGCATTGCTGGGTTGGGCTCCCTTGGCCTTTTGGGCGCCTTGGACGATGTCTTGCGAAGACCATGGGCACAAGGCCATGGCATATGGTGAGGAAAGGACCACGGTTGCCAAGGTTAGGCACCGGAATGCTTGGCCTTGGCTTGCCAAAGCAGGGCATTGCTGGGTTGGGCTCCCTTGGCCTTCCGGGCGCCTTGGACACTGTCTTGGGAAGACCATGGGCACAAGGCCATGGCATATGGTGGGGAATGGACCACGGTTGCCAAGGCTAGGCATATAGAGAGGAATCGCATTTTTGCCCGGATAGGCACCGGAATGCTTGGCCTTGGCTTGCCATAGCAGGGCATTGCTGGGTTGGGCTCCCTTGGCCTTCCGGGGGCCTTGGACGCTGTCTTGGGAAGACCATGGGCACAAGGCCATGGCATATAGTGAGGAATGGACCACGGTTGGCAAGGCTAGGCATATAGAGAGGAATGGACCACGGTTGCCAAGGTTGCGCAAGTTTTGGGCATTTTTTGCCCGGATATGCCCAAGTATGCCCCGATAGGCCCGTTACGCCCCGGTATGAACGCGTATGCCCGGATAGACTCGGTATGCCTTGGGATACATGCGTATGCCCCGATAGGCTTGGTACGCCCCGATATGCGCACGTGTGCCCCAGTAGGGCTCGGTATGCCCCGGTATGTACGCGTGTGCCCCGATAGGCCCGGTATGCCCCGATATGCACACGTGTGCCCCAATAGGGGTCGGTATGCCCCGGTAGGTACGCGTGTGCCCCGTAATGCACGTTTCGCAGATCTCCCCGCATGTCCCGCCCCTATATGTAATACTTACTTACTTACTTACTTTCTTTCTTGCTTGCTTGCTTGCTTGCAATGGTTGGGAGTGCCCGGCATGCCCCGCTGCAGAGACCAAGGGCGCAATGACTTGGCACCGCGGATGCCGGGACTCCGGCACTTCCCGTGGCACTGATGGTTGGTTCCAAAGACAAAAGGCCGTGCAAGGCCACCGCACCGCGGATGATTTTGCTCGTGCTGGCGCCGTTGTGTGGCCAAAGAACATGCGCGAATGCTCGTGTCGGAAGGGTTGGTGTCCTGGCCCCGCGGGTGTCACGAATGCTCGGTTGCGAAGACCATGGGACCAGAGCCATGGCACGTCGGATGATGGCTCCAGCTGGCGCCCCGGCACTTTCTGTGGCATTGATGCTCGGTTTCAAAGACAAACGTGCGCAGGGCCAGGGGACCGCGGATGACTGCTCGTGCTGGCCCCGTTGGGCGGCATTGATGGTCGGTTGCAAAGAAAATGCGCGATTGCTCGTGTCGGGGCCTGGCAAGCCAAGGCCAAGCGAGCCATGGCAACGCGGATGATGGCTCCAGCTGGCGCCCCGGCACTTTCTGTGGCATTGATGCTCGGTTTCGAAGACAAACGTGCGCAGGGCCAGGGGACCGCGGAGGACTGCTCGTGCTGGCCCCGTTGGGCGGCATTGATGGTGTGTTGCAGAGAGCATGTGCGATTGCAAGTGTCGGCCGGGTTTGGGTTCCCTTGGGCTTTCGGGTGCCTTGGACGCTGTCTTGCGAAGACCATGGGCACAAGGCCCCGTCCTGGCCCCTTGTTCGATTCGCTCTCGTCTTGCGCTTGCTTCCAAGGTCCTCCATGACCTTCCCCATGGCCTTGCTAGATCCCCCCCATGACGCATGACCTCTGTCCGTTGATTGGTTTTGAGTGCACACCATGCCCGGCTTGGCACCGTGTTGTCGCGTGAGTGGCATTTGGATCGTGCATGCTGGTGGGCTACCTGCCAATGCGCACAAGCCTTGCACACTAGCCTTGCGCACGAGCCTTGCACAAAAGCCTTGGACACAAGCCTTGCGCACAAGCCATGCGCACAAGCCTTGGACGCTAGCCTTGCACACAAGCCATGCATACAAGCCTTGCTCACAAGCCTTGGGCACTGGCCCATCGCAGTAGCCTTGCACACAAGCCTTGCGCACTAGCTTTGGGCACGAGCCTTGCGCACTTGCCTTGGGCACTAGCCTTGCACACAACCCTTGGGAACTAGCCTTGCGCACCAGCCTTGCCCACAAGCCTTGCACACCAGCCTTGCACACTAGCCTTGCATACAAGCCTTGCACACTAGCCTTGCACACAGGCCATGCTCACTAGCCTTGGGCACTAGCCTTGCACACAGACCTTGGGCACTAGCCTTGCGCACTAGCCTTGCCCACGAGCCTTGCACACTAGCCTTGCACGCAGGCCTTGCACGCTAGGCATGCTTGGGCCAGCAGCTCCCGCATCAAGTCGGCGGGTGTAGGCACGGTTGGGCGCAGATCCCGCATCGCCTCGTCGCGTCTGGGCGCAAACCCGTCGCGTCTCGTTGCGTCTTCAGAAGTCGTCGCTAACAGCACCTTTGGTTGCCACTGGTGGTTAGGCGGGTTGGTTGCGCAAACCCTATAGGAGGGTGGCATGCTGCGGGGCGCTGGAATGCGCAGGCTTAGGGCGTTTTTGCCCGGATAGGCACTGGAATGTGCTGGTTTTGGGCGTTTTTGCCTGGATAGGCTAAGGAATGGGC
>NW_027519112.1:27500-35000 GCF_043159265.1 Tasmannia lanceolata
AAGACAAACGTGCGCAGGGCCAGGGGACCGCGGAGGACTGCTCGTGCTGGCCCCGTTGGGCGGCATTGATGGTCGGTTGCAAAGAAAATGCGCGATTGCTCGTGTCGGGGCCTGGCAAGCCAAGGCCAAGCGAGCCATGGCAACGCGGATGATGGCTCGCTAGTGCTGGCGCCGTGCACAGTGGCCTCGCACACTCGCCCTGCACGCTTCCCTTGCACGCAGCCTTGCACACTAGCCTCGCATGCGAGCCTTGCACCCTAGCCAAGCAAACTAGCCTTGCACGGTAGCCATGCACACAAGCCGTGCACATTAGCCATGCGCACAAGCCCCGCACACTAGCCTTGCGCACAACCCTTGCACACAAGCCATGCACTCGAGCAATGCACACAAGCCTTGCACTCAAGCAATGCACACAAGCCCTGGACACTAGCCTTGCACACGGGCCTGGCACACAAGCCTTGGGCACTAGCCTTGCGCACTAGCGTTCCACATGAGCCTTGCACACTAGCCTTGGACACTAGCCTTGCACACAGGCCTTGCACACTAGGCATGCTTGGGCGAGCTGATCCCGCATCAAGTCGACGGGTCTAGGCATTCTTGGGCGCAGATCCCGCATCGTCTCGTCGCGTCTGGGCGCAAACACGTCGCGTCTCGTTGCGTCTTCAGAAGTCGTCGCTAACAGCACCTTTGGTTGCCACTGGTGGTTAGGCTGGTTGGTTGCGCAAACCCTATAGGAGGGTGGCATGCTGGTGGGCGTTTTTGCCCGGATAGGCACTAGAATGTGCAGATTTTGGGCGTTTTTGCCTGGATAGGCTAAGGAATGGGCATGCTTTGGGCGTTTTTGCCCGGATAGGCACCGGAATGCTTGGCCTTGGCTTGTCCTAGCAAGGCATTGCTGGGTTGGGCTCCCTTGGCCTTTTGGGCGCCTTGGACGATGTCTTGCGAAGACCATGGGCACAAGGCCATGGCATATGGTGAGGAAAGGACCACGGTTGCCAAGGTTAGGCACCGGAATGCTTGGCCTTGGCTTGCCAAAGCAGGGCATTGCTGGGTTGGGCTCCCTTGGCCTTCCGGGCGCCTTGGACACTGTCTTGGGAAGACCATGGGCACAAGGCCATGGCATATGGTGGGGAATGGACCACGGTTGCCAAGGCTAGGCATATAGAGAGGAATTGCATTTTTGCCCGGATAGGCACCGGAATGCTTGGCCTTGGCTTGCCGTAGCAGGGCATTGCTGGGTTGGGCTCCCTTGGCCTTCCGGGGGCCTTGGACGCTGTCTTGGGAAGACCATGGGCACAAGGCCATGGCATATAGTGAGGAATGGACCACGGTTGGCAAGGCTAGGCATATAGAGAGGAATGGACCACGGTTGCCAAGGTTGCGCAAGTTTTGGGCATTTTTTGCCCGGATATGCCCAAGTATGCCCCGATAGGCCCGTTACGCCCCGGTATGAACGCGTATGCCCGGATAGACTCGGTATGCCTTGGGATACATGCGTATGCCCCGATAGGCTTGGTACGCCCCGATATGCGCACGTGTGCCCCAGTAGGGCTCGGTATGCCCCGGTATGTACGCGTGTGCCCCGATAGGCCCGGTATGCCCCGATATGCACACGTGTGCCCCAATAGGGGTCGGTATGCCCCGGTAGGTACGCGTGTGCCCCGTAATGCACGTTTCGCAGATCTCCCCGCATGTCCCGCCCCTATATGTAATACTTACTTACTTACTTACTTTCTTTCTTGCTTGCTTGCTTGCTTGCAATGGTTGGGAGTGCCCGGCATGCTCCGCTGCAGAGACCAAGGGCGCAATGACTTGGCACCGCGGATGCCGGGACTCCGGCACTTCCCGTGGCACTGATGGTTGGTTCCAAAGACAAAAGGCCGTGCAAGGCCACCGCACCGCGGATGATTTTGCTCGTGCTGGCGCCGTTGTGTGGCCAAAGAACATGCGCGAATGCTCGTGTCGGAAGGGTTGGTGTCCTGGCCCCGCGGGTGTCACGAATGCTCGGTTGCGAAGACCATGGGACCAGAGCCATGGCACGTCGGATGATGGCTCCAGCTGGCGCCCCGGCACTTTCTGTGGCATTGATGCTCGGTTTCAAAGACAAACGTGCGCAGTGCCAGGGGACCGCGGATGACTGCTCGTGCTGGCCCCGTTGGGCGGCATTGATGGTCGGTTGCAAAGAAAATGCGCGATTGCTCGTGTCGGGGCCCGGCAAGCCAAGGCCAAGCGAGCCATGGCACGTCGGATGATGGCTCCAGCTGGCGCCCCGGCACTTTCTGTGGCATTGATGCTCGGTTTCAAAGACAAACGTGCGCAGGGCCAGGGGACCGCGGATGACTGCTCGTGCTGGCCCCGTTGGGCGGCATTGATGGTCGGTTGCAAAGAAAATGCGCGATTGCTCGTGTCGGGGCCTGGCAAGCCAAGGCCAAGCGAGCCATGGCAACGCGGATGATGGCTCGCTAGTGCTGGCGCCGTGCACAGTGGCCTCGCACACTCGCCCTGCACGCTTCCCTTGCACGCAGCCTTGCACACTAGCCTCGCATGCGAGCCTTGCACCCTAGCCATGCAAACTAGCCTTGCACGGTAGCCATGCACACAAGCCGTGCACATTAGCCATGCGCACAAGCCCCGCACACTAGCCTTGCGCACAACCCTTGCACACAAGCCATGCACTCGAGCAATGCACACAAGCCTTGCACTCAAGCAATGCACACAAGCCCTGGACACTAGCCTTGCACACGGGCCTGGCACACAAGCCTTGGGCACTAGCCTTGCGCACTAGCGTTCCACATGAGCCTTGCACACTAGCCTTGGACACTAGCCTTGCACACAGGCCTTGCACACTAGGCATGCTTGGGCGAGCTGATCCCGCATCAAGTCGACGGGTCTAGGCATTCTTGGGCGCAGATCCCGCATCGTCTCGTCGCGTCTGGGCGCAAACACGTCGCGTCTCGTTGCGTCTTCAGAAGTCGTCGCTAACAGCACCTTTGGTTGCCACTGGTGGTTAGGCTGGTTGGTTGCGCAAACCCTATAGGAGGGTGGCATGCTGGTGGGCGTTTTTGCCCGGATAGGCACTAGAATGTGCAGATTTTGGGCGTTTTTGCCTGGATAGGCTAAGGAATGGGCATGCTTTGGGCGTTTTTGCCCGGATAGGCACCGGAATGCTTGGCCTTGGCTTGTCCTAGCAAGGCATTGCTGGGTTGGGCTCCCTTGGCCTTTTGGGCGCCTTGGACGATGTCTTGCGAAGACCATGGGCACAAGGCCATGGCATATGGTGAGGAAAGGACCACGGTTGCCAAGGTTAGGCACCGGAATGCTTGGCCTTGGCTTGCCAAAGCAGGGCATTGCTGGGTTGGGCTCCCTTGGCCTTCCGGGCGCCTTGGACACTGTCTTGGGAAGACCATGGGCACAAGGCCATGGCATATGGTGGGGAATGGACCACGGTTGCCAAGGCTAGGCATATAGAGAGGAATTGCATTTTTGCCCGGATAGGCACCGGAATGCTTGGCCTTGGCTTGCCATAGGAGGGCATTGCTGGGTTGGGCTCCCTTGGCCTTCCGGGGGCCTTGGACGCTGTCTTGGGAAGACCATGGGCACAAGGCCATGGCATATAGTGAGGAATGGACCACGGTTGGCAAGGCTAGGCATATAGAGAGGAATGGACCACGGTTGCCAAGGTTGCGCAAGTTTTGGGCATTTTTTGCCCGGATATGCCCAAGTATGCCCCGATAGGCCCGTTACGCCCCGGTATGAACGCGTATGCCCGGATAGACTCGGTATGCCTTGGGATACATGCGTATGCCCCGATAGGCTTGGTACGCCCCGATATGCGCACGTGTGCCCCAGTAGGGCTCGGTATGCCCCGGTATGTACGCGTGTGCCCCGATAGGCCCGGTATGCCCCGATATGCACACGTGTGCCCCAATAGGGGTCGGTATGCCCCGGTAGGTACGCGTGTGCCCCGTAATGCACGTTTCGCAGATCTCCCCGCATGTCCCGCCCCTATATGTAATACTTACTTACTTACTTACTTTCTTTCTTGCTTGCTTGCTTGCTTGCAATGGTTGGGAGTGCCCGGCATGCCCCGCTGCAGAGACCAAGGGCGCAATGACTTGGCACCGCGGATGCCGGGACTCCGGCACTTCCCGTGGCACTGATGGTTGGTTCCAAAGACAAAAGGCCGTGCAAGGCCACCGCACCGCGGATGATTTTGCTCGTGCTGGCGCCGTTGTGTGGCCAAAGAACATGCGCGAATGCTCGTGTCGGAAGGGTTGGTGTCCTGGCCCCGCGGGTGTCACGAATGCTCGGTTGCGAAGACCATGGGACCAGAGCCATGGCACGTCGGATGATGGCTCCAGCTGGCGCCCCGGCACTTTCTGTGGCATTGATGCTCGGTTTCAAAGACAAACGTGCGCAGTGCCAGGGGACCGCGGATGACTGCTCGTGCTGGCCCCGTTGGGCGGCATTGATGGTCGGTTGCAAAGAAAATGCGCGATTGCTCGTGTCGGGGCCCGGCAAGCCAAGGCCAAGCGAGCCATGGCACGTCGGATGATGGCTCCAGCTGGCGCCCCGGCACTTTCTGTGGCATTGATGCTCGGTTTCAAAGACAAACGTGCGCAGGGCCAGGGGACCGCGGATGACTGCTCGTGCTGGCCCCGTTGGGCGGCATTGATGGTCGGTTGCAAAGAAAATGCGCGATTGCTCGTGTCGGGGCCTGGCAAGCCAAGGCCAAGCGAGCCATGGCAACGCGGATGATGGCTCGCTAGTGCTGGCGCCGTGCACAGTGGCCTCGCACACTCGCCCTGCACGCTTCCCTTGCACGCAGCCTTGCACACTAGCCTCGCATGCGAGCCTTGCACCCTAGCCATGCAAACTAGCCTTGCACGGTAGCCATGCACACAAGCCGTGCACATTAGCCATGCGCACAAGCCCCGCACACTAGCCTTGCGCACAACCCTTGCACACAAGCCATGCACTCGAGCAATGCACACAAGCCTTGCACTCAAGCAATGCACACAAGCCCTGGACACTAGCCTTGCACACGGGCCTGGCACACAAGCCTTGGGCACTAGCCTTGCGCACTAGCGTTCCACATGAGCCTTGCACACTAGCCTTGGACACTAGCCTTGCACACAGGCCTTGCACACTAGGCATGCTTGGGCGAGCTGATCCCGCATCAAGTCGACGGGTCTAGGCATTCTTGGGCGCAGATCCCGCATCGTCTCGTCGCGTCTGGGCGCAAACACGTCGCGTCTCGTTGCGTCTTCAGAAGTCGTCGCTAACAGCACCTTTGGTTGCCACTGGTGGTTAGGCTGGTTGGTTGCGCAAACCCTATAGGAGGGTGGCATGCTGGTGGGCGTTTTTGCCCGGATAGGCACTAGAATGTGCAGATTTTGGGCGTTTTTGCCTGGATAGGCTAAGGAATGGGCATGCTTTGGGCGTTTTTGCCCGGATAGGCACCGGAATGCTTGGCCTTGGCTTGTCCTAGCAAGGCATTGCTGGGTTGGGCTCCCTTGGCCTTTTGGGCGCCTTGGACGATGTCTTGCGAAGACCATGGGCACAAGGCCATGGCATATGGTGAGGAAAGGACCACGGTTGCCAAGGTTAGGCACCGGAATGCTTGGCCTTGGCTTGCCAAAGCAGGGCATTGCTGGGTTGGGCTCCCTTGGCCTTCCGGGCGCCTTGGACACTGTCTTGGGAAGACCATGGGCACAAGGCCATGGCATATGGTGGGGAATGGACCACGGTTGCCAAGGCTAGGCATATAGAGAGGAATCGCATTTTTGCCCGGATAGGCACCGGAATGCTTGGCCTTGGCTTGCCATAGCAGGGCATTGCTGGGTTGGGCTCCCTTGGCCTTCCGGGGGCCTTGGACGCTGTCTTGGGAAGACCATGGGCACAAGGCCATGGCATATAGTGAGGAATGGACCACGGTTGGCAAGGCTAGGCATATAGAGAGGAATGGACCACGGTTGCCAAGGTTGCGCAAGTTTTGGGCATTTTTTGCCCGGATATGCCCAAGTATGCCCCGATAGGCCCGTTACGCCCCGGTATGAACGCGTATGCCCGGATAGACTCGGTATGCCTTGGGATACATGCGTATGCCCCGATAGGCTTGGTACGCCCCGATATGCGCACGTGTGCCCCAGTAGGGCTCGGTATGCCCCGGTATGTACGCGTGTGCCCCGATAGGCCCGGTATGCCCCGATATGCACACGTGTGCCCCAATAGGGGTCGGTATGCCCCGGTAGGTACGCGTGTGCCCCGTAATGCACGTTTCGCAGATCTCCCCGCATGTCCCGCCCCTATATGTAATACTTACTTACTTACTTACTTTCTTTCTTGCTTGCTTGCTTGCTTGCAATGGTTGGGAGTGCCCGGCATGCCCCGCTGCAGAGACCAAGGGCGCAATGACTTGGCACCGCGGATGCCGGGACTCCGGCACTTCCCGTGGCACTGATGGTTGGTTCCAAAGACAAAAGGCCGTGCAAGGCCACCGCACCGCGGATGATTTTGCTCGTGCTGGCGCCGTTGTGTGGCCAAAGAACATGCGCGAATGCTCGTGTCGGAAGGGTTGGTGTCCTGGCCCCGCGGGTGTCACGAATGCTCGGTTGCGAAGACCATGGGACCAGAGCCATGGCACGTCGGATGATGGCTCCAGCTGGCGCCCCGGCACTTTCTGTGGCATTGATGCTCGGTTTCAAAGACAAACGTGCGCAGGGCCAGGGGACCGCGGATGACTGCTCGTGCTGGCCCCGTTGGGCGGCATTGATGGTCGGTTGCAAAGAAAATGCGCGATTGCTCGTGTCGGGGCCTGGCAAGCCAAGGCCAAGCGAGCCATGGCAACGCGGATGATGGCTCCAGCTGGCGCCCCGGCACTTTCTGTGGCATTGATGCTCGGTTTCGAAGACAAACGTGCGCAGGGCCAGGGGACCGCGGAGGACTGCTCGTGCTGGCCCCGTTGGGCGGCATTGATGGTGTGTTGCAGAGAGCATGTGCGATTGCAAGTGTCGGCCGGGTTTGGGTTCCCTTGGGCTTTCGGGTGCCTTGGACGCTGTCTTGCGAAGACCATGGGCACAAGGCCCCGTCCTGGCCCCTTGTTCGATTCGCTCTCGTCTTGCGCTTGCTTCCAAGGTCCTCCATGACCTTCCCCATGGCCTTGCTAGATCCCCCCCATGACGCATGACCTCTGTCCGTTGATTGGTTTTGAGTGCACACCATGCCCGGCTTGGCACCGTGTTGTCGCGTGAGTGGCATTTGGATCGTGCATGCTGGTGGGCTACCTGCCAATGCGCACAAGCCTTGCACACTAGCCTTGCGCACGAGCCTTGCACAAAAGCCTTGGACACAAGCCTTGCGCACAAGCCATGCGCACAAGCCTTGGACGCTAGCCTTGCACACAAGCCATGCATACAAGCCTTGCTCACAAGCCTTGGGCACTGGCCCATCGCAGTAGCCTTGCACACAAGCCTTGCGCACTAGCTTTGGGCACGAGCC
>NW_027519112.1:45000-47500 GCF_043159265.1 Tasmannia lanceolata
ACCGCGGATGATTTTGCTCGTGCTGGCGCCGTTGTGTGGCCAAAGAACATGCGCGAATGCTCGTGTCGGAAGGGTTGGTGTCCTGGCCCCGCGGGTGTCACGAATGCTCGGTTGCGAAGACCATGGGACCAGAGCCATGGCACGTCGGATGATGGCTCCAGCTGGCGCCCCGGCACTTTCTGTGGCATTGATGCTCGGTTTCAAAGACAAACGTGCGCAGGGCCAGGGGACCGCGGATGACTGCTCGTGCTGGCCCGTTGGGCGGCATTGATGGTCGGTTGCAAAGAAAATGCGCGATTGCTCGTGTCGGGGCCCGGCAAGCCAAGGCCAAGCGAGCCATGGCACGTCGGATGATGGCTCCAGCTGGCGCCCCGGCACTTTCTGTGGCATTGATGCTCGGTTTCAAAGACAAACGTGCGCAGGGCCAGGGGACCGCGGAGGACTGCTCGTGCTGGCCCCGTTGGGCGGCATTGATGGTCGGTTGCAAAGAAAATGCGCGATTGCTCGTGTCGGGGCCTGGCAAGCCAAGGCCAAGCGAGCCATGGCAACGCGGATGATGGCTCGCTAGTGCTGGCGCCGTGCACAGTGGCCTCGCACACTCGCCCTGCACGCTTCCCTTGCACGCAGCCTTGCACACTAGCCTCGCATGCGAGCCTTGCACCCTAGCCATGCAAACTAGCCTTGCACGGTAGCCATGCACACAAGCCGTGCACATTAGCCATGCGCACAAGCCCCGCACACTAGCCTTGCGCACAACCCTTGCACACAAGCCATGCACTCGAGCAATGCACACAAGCCTTGCACTCAAGCAATGCACACAAGCCCTGGACACTAGCCTTGCACACGGGCCTGGCACACAAGCCTTGGGCACTAGCCTTGCGCACTAGCGTTCCACATGAGCCTTGCACACTAGCCTTGGACACTAGCCTTGCACACAGGCCTTGCACACTAGGCATGCTTGGGCGAGCTGATCCCGCATCAAGTCGACGGGTCTAGGCATTCTTGGGCGCAGATCCCGCATCGTCTCGTCGCGTCTGGGCGCAAACACGTCGCGTCTCGTTGCGTCTTCAGAAGTCGTCGCTAACAGCACCTTTGGTTGCCACTGGTGGTTAGGCTGGTTGGTTGCGCAAACCCTATAGGAGGGTGGCATGCTGGTGGGCGTTTTTGCCCGGATAGGCACTAGAATGTGCAGATTTTGGGCGTTTTTGCCTGGATAGGCTAAGGAATGGGCATGCTTTGGGCGTTTTTGCCCGGATAGGCACCGGAATGCTTGGCCTTGGCTTGTCCTAGCAAGGCATTGCTGGGTTGGGCTCCCTTGGCCTTTTGGGCGCCTTGGACGATGTCTTGCGAAGACCATGGGCACAAGGCCATGGCATATGGTGAGGAAAGGACCACGGTTGCCAAGGTTAGGCACCGGAATGCTTGGCCTTGGCTTGCCAAAGCAGGGCATTGCTGGGTTGGGCTCCCTTGGCCTTCCGGGCGCCTTGGACACTGTCTTGGGAAGACCATGGGCACAAGGCCATGGCATATGGTGGGGAATGGACCACGGTTGCCAAGGCTAGGCATATAGAGAGGAATTGCATTTTTGCCCGGATAGGCACCGGAATGCTTGGCCTTGGCTTGCCATAGCAGGGCATTGCTGGGTTGGGCTCCCTTGGCCTTCCGGGGGCCTTGGACGCTGTCTTGGGAAGACCATGGGCACAAGGCCATGGCATATAGTGAGGAATGGACCACGGTTGGCAAGGCTAGGCATATAGAGAGGAATGGACCACGGTTGCCAAGGTTGCGCAAGTTTTGGGCATTTTTTGCCCGGATATGCCCAAGTATGCCCCGATAGGCCCGTTACGCCCCGGTATGAACGCGTATGCCCGGATAGACTCGGTATGCCTTGGGATACATGCGTATGCCCCGATAGGCTTGGTACGCCCCGATATGCGCACGTGTGCCCCAGTAGGGCTCGGTATGCCCCGGTATGTACGCGTGTGCCCCGATAGGCCCGGTATGCCCCGATATGCACACGTGTGCCCCAATAGGGGTCGGTATGCCCCGGTAGGTACGCGTGTGCCCCGTAATGCACGTTTCGCAGATCTCCCCGCATGTCCCGCCCCTATATGTAATACTTACTTACTTACTTACTTTCTTTCTTGCTTGCTTGCTTGCTTGCAATGGTTGGGAGTGCCCGGCATGCCCCGCTGCAGAGACCAAGGGCGCAATGACTTGGCACCGCGGATGCCGGGACTCCGGCACTTCCCGTGGCACTGATGGTTGGTTCCAAAGACAAAAGGCCGTGCAAGGCCACCGCACCGCGGATGATTTTGCTCGTGCTGGCGCCGTTGTGTGGCCAAAGAACATGCGCGAATGCTCGTGTCGGAAGGGTTGGTGTCCTGGCCCCGCGGGTGTCACGAATGCTCGGTTGCGAAGACCATGGGACCAGAGCCATGGCACGTCGGATGATGGCTCCAGCTGGCGCCCCGGCACTTTCTGTGGCATTGATGCTCGG
>NW_027519112.1:57500-61623 GCF_043159265.1 Tasmannia lanceolata
CCATGGCATATGGTGAGGAAAGGACCACGGTTGCCAAGGTTAGGCACCGGAATGCTTGGCCTTGGCTTGCCAAAGCAGGGCATTGCTGGGTTGGGCTCCCTTGGCCTTCCGGGCGCCTTGGACACTGTCTTGGGAAGACCATGGGCACAAGGCCATGGCATATGGTGGGGAATGGACCACGGTTGCCAAGGCTAGGCATATAGAGAGGAATCGCATTTTTGCCCGGATAGGCACCGGAATGCTTGGCCTTGGCTTGCCATAGCAGGGCATTGCTGGGTTGGGCTCCCTTGGCCTTCCGGGGGCCTTGGACGCTGTCTTGGGAAGACCATGGGCACAAGGCCATGGCATATAGTGAGGAATGGACCACGGTTGGCAAGGCTAGGCATATAGAGAGGAATGGACCACGGTTGCCAAGGTTGCGCAAGTTTTGGGCATTTTTTGCCCGGATATGCCCAAGTATGCCCCGATAGGCCCGTTACGCCCCGG
Source organism: Tasmannia lanceolata (assembly GCF_043159265.1). Taxonomy (NCBI): domain Eukaryota; kingdom Viridiplantae; phylum Streptophyta; class Magnoliopsida; order Canellales; family Winteraceae; genus Tasmannia; species Tasmannia lanceolata. The sequence continues at coordinate 57,987 of NW_027519112.1, forward strand.
TATGAACGCGTATGCCCGGATAGACTCGGTATGCCTTGGGATACATGCGTATGCCCCGATAGGCTTGGTACGCCCCGATATGCGCACGTGTGCCCCAGTAGGGCTCGGTATGCCCCGGTATGTACGCGTGTGCCCCGATAGGCCCGGTATGCCCCGATATGCACACGTGTGCCCCAATAGGGGTCGGTATGCCCCGGTAGGTACGCGTGTGCCCCGTAATGCACGTTTCGCAGATCTCCCCGCATGTCCCGCCCCTATATGTAATACTTACTTACTTACTTACTTTCTTTCTTGCTTGCTTGCTTGCTTGCAATGGTTGGGAGTGCCCGGCATGCCCCGCTGCAGAGACCAAGGGCGCAATGACTTGGCACCGCGGATGCCGGGACTCCGGCACTTCCCGTGGCACTGATGGTTGGTTCCAAAGACAAAAGGCCGTGCAAGGCCACCGCACCGCGGATGATTTTGCTCGTGCTGGCGCCGTTGTGTGGCCAAAGAACATGCGCGAATGCTCGTGTCGGAAGGGTTGGTGTCCTGGCCCCGCGGGTGTCACGAATGCTCGGTTGCGAAGACCATGGGACCAGAGCCATGGCACGTCGGATGATGGCTCCAGCTGGCGCCCCGGCACTTTCTGTGGCATTGATGCTCGGTTTCAAAGACAAACGTGCGCAGGGCCAGGGGACCGCGGATGACTGCTCGTGCTGGCCCCGTTGGGCAGCATTGATGGTCGGTTGCAAAGAAAATGCGCGATTGCTCGTGTCGGGGCCCGGCAAGCCAAGGCCAAGCGAGCCATGGCACGTCGGATGATGGCTCCAGCTGGCGCCCCGGCACTTTCTGTGGCATTGATGCTCGGTTTCAAAGACAAACGTGCGCAGGGCCAGGGGACCGCGGATGACTGCTCGTGCTGGCCCCGTTGGGCGGCATTGATGGTCGGTTGCAAAGAAAATGCGCGATTGCTCGTGTCGGGGCCTGGCAAGCCAAGGCCAAGCGAGCCATGGCAACGCGGATGATGGCTCGCTAGTGCTGGCGCCGTGCACAGTGGCCTCGCACACTCGCCCTGCACGCTTCCCTTGCACGCAGCCTTGCACACTAGCCTCGCATGCGAGCCTTGCACCCTAGCCATGCAAACTAGCCTTGCACGGTAGCCATGCACACAAGCCGTGCACATTAGCCATGCGCACAAGCCCCGCACACTAGCCTTGCGCACAACCCTTGCACACAAGCCATGCACTCGAGCAATGCACACAAGCCTTGCACTCAAGCAATGCACACAAGCCCTGGACACTAGCCTTGCACACGGGCCTGGCACACAAGCCTTGGGCACTAGCCTTGCGCACTAGCGTTCCACATGAGCCTTGCACACTAGCCTTGGACACTAGCCTTGCACACAGGCCTTGCACACTAGGCATGCTTGGGCGAGCTGATCCCGCATCAAGTCGACGGGTCTAGGCATTCTTGGGCGCAGATCCCGCATCGTCTCGTCGCGTCTGGGCGCAAACACGTCGCGTCTCGTTGCGTCTTCAGAAGTCGTCGCTAACAGCACCTTTGGTTGCCACTGGTGGTTAGGCTGGTTGGTTGCGCAAACCCTATAGGAGGGTGGCATGCTGGTGGGCGTTTTTGCCCGGATAGGCACTAGAATGTGCAGATTTTGGGCGTTTTTGCCTGGATAGGCTAAGGAATGGGCATGCTTTGGGCGTTTTTGCCCGGATAGGCACCGGAATGCTTGGCCTTGGCTTGTCCTAGCAAGGCATTGCTGGGTTGGGCTCCCTTGGCCTTTTGGGCGCCTTGGACGATGTCTTGCGAAGACCATGGGCACAAGGCCATGGCATATGGTGAGGAAAGGACCACGGTTGCCAAGGTTAGGCACCGGAATGCTTGGCCTTGGCTTGCCAAAGCAGGGCATTGCTGGGTTGGGCTCCCTTGGCCTTCCGGGCGCCTTGGACACTGTCTTGGGAAGACCATGGGCACAAGGCCATGGCATATGGTGGGGAATGGACCACGGTTGCCAAGGCTAGGCATATAGAGAGGAATTGCATTTTTGCCCGGATAGGCACCGGAATGCTTGGCCTTGGCTTGCCATAGCAGGGCATTGCTGGGTTGGGCTCCCTTGGCCTTCCGGGGGCCTTGGACGCTGTCTTGGGAAGACCATGGGCACAAGGCCATGGCATATAGTGAGGAATGGACCACGGTTGGCAAGGCTAGGCATATAGAGAGGAATGGACCACGGTTGCCAAGGTTGCGCAAGTTTTGGGCATTTTTTGCCCGGATATGCCCAAGTATGCCCCGATAGGCCCGTTACGCCCCGGTATGAACGCGTATGCCCGGATAGACTCGGTATGCCTTGGGATACATGCGTATGCCCCGATATGCGCACGTGTGCCCCAGTAGGGCTCGGTATGCCCCGGTATGTACGCGTGTGCCCCGATAGGCCCGGTATGCCCCGATATGCACACGTGTGCCCCAATAGGGGTCGGTATGCCCCGGTAGGTACGCGTGTGCCCCGTAATGCACGTTTCGCAGATCTCCCCGCATGTCCCGCCCCTATATGTAATACTTACTTACTTACTTACTTTCTTTCTTGCTTGCTTGCTTGCTTGCAATGGTTGGGAGTGCCCGGCATGCCCCGCTGCAGAGACCAAGGGCGCAATGACTTGGCACCGCGGATGCCGGGACTCCGGCACTTCCCGTGGCACTGATGGTTGGTTCCAAAGACAAAAGGCCGTGCAAGGCCACCGCACCGCGGATGATTTTGCTCGTGCTGGCGCCGTTGTGTGGCCAAAGAACATGCGCGAATGCTCGTGTCGGAAGGGTTGGTGTCCTGGCCCCGCGGGTGTCACGAATGCTCGGTTGCGAAGACCATGGGACCAGAGCCATGGCACGTCGGATGATGGCTCCAGCTGGCGCCCCGGCACTTTCTGTGGCATTGATGCTCGGTTTCAAAGACAAACGTGCGCAGGGCCAGGGGACCGCGGATGACTGCTCGTGCTGGCCCCGTTGGGCGGCATTGATGGTCGGTTGCAAAGAAAATGCGCGATTGCTCGTGTCGGGGCCTGGCAAGCCAAGGCCAAGCGAGCCATGGCAACGCGGATGATGGCTCGCTAGTGCTGGCGCCGTGCACAGTGGCCTCGCACACTCGCCCTGCACGCTTCCCTTGCACGCAGCCTTGCACACTAGCCTCGCATGCGAGCCTTGCACCCTAGCCATGCAAACTAGCCTTGCACGGTAGCCATGCACACAAGCCGTGCACATTAGCCATGCGCACAAGCCCCGCACACTAGCCTTGCGCACAACCCTTGCACACAAGCCATGCACTCGAGCAATGCACACAAGCCTTGCACTCAAGCAATGCACACAAGCCCTGGACACTAGCCTTGCACACGGGCCTGGCACACAAGCCTTGGGCACTAGCCTTGCGCACTAGCGTTCCACATGAGCCTTGCACACTAGCCTTGGACACTAGCCTTGCACACAGGCCTTGCACACTAGGCATGCTTGGGCGAGCTGATCCCGCATCAAGTCGACGGGTCTAGGCATTCTTGGGCGCAGATCCCGCATCGTCTCGTCGCGTCTGGGCGCAAACACGTCGCGTCTCGTTGCGTCTTCAGAAGTCGTCGCTAACAGCACCTTTGGTTGCCACTGG
>NW_027519113.1:0-5000 GCF_043159265.1 Tasmannia lanceolata
AGGGGATACATTAGTTACATTTATATATGAAAAATCGAGATCGGGTGATATAACGCAAGGTCTTCCAAAAGTGGAACAAGTGTTAGAAGTGCGTTCGATTGATTCAATATCGATGAACCTAGAAAAGAGGGTTGAGGGTTGGAACGAACATATAAAAAGAATTCTTGGAATTCCGTGGGAATTCTTGATTGGTGCTGAGCTAACCATAGCGCAAAGTCGTATCTCTTTGGTTAATAAGATCCAAAGGGTTTATCGATCCCAGGGGGTGCAAATCCATAATAGGCATATAGAGATTATTGTACGTCAAATAACATCAAAAGTGTTGGTTTCAGAAGATGGAATGTCTAATGTTTTTTCACCCGGAGAACTAATAGGATTGTTTCGAGCGGAACGAACAGGGCGTGCTTTGGAAGAAGCGATCTGTTACCGAGCCATCTTATTGGGAATTACCAGGGCATCTCTGAATACTCAAAGTTTCATATCCGAAGCAAGTTTTCAAGAAACTGCTCGAGTTTTAGCAAAAGCCGCTCTACGAGGTCGTATTGATTGGTTGAAAGGCCTGAAAGAGAACGTTGTTCTGGGGGGGATGATACCTGTTGGTACCGGATTCAAGGGATTAGTGCACCGTTCAAGGCAAGACAACAACATTCCCTTGGAAATCAAAAAGAAGAATCTATTCGAGGGGGAAATTAGAGATATTTTGTTCCACCACAGAGAATTATTTGGTTCTTACATCCCAAATAATTTCCATAATACACCAGAACAATAATTTACGGGATTTCATGATTCCTAAGAGCAAATTGATTCTTTTCTTTTAACTTTAATTATATGGTATGGTCCGGTCTTTTTATTGGGTAATAAAGATAATAACGAATAGAAAGGAATTAATCACTTGGACCATGTATCAAGGGTCAATCTCCGGGAGAAGGTTCCGTCGGAACAATTATTTATTTCAGGGTACCTCGTCTCTTAAAAAAAAAAAAAAGAGAAAGTGTGGGGAAAAATGACAAGAAGATATTGGAACATTAATTTAGAAGAGATGATGGAAGCAGGAGTTCATTTTGGTCATGGTACTAGGAAATGGAATCCTAGAATGGCACCTTACATCTCTGCAAAGCGTAAAGGTATTCATATTACAAATCTTACTAGAACTGCTCGTTTTTTGTCAGAAGCCTGTGATTTAGTTTTTGATGCAGCAAGTAGGGGAAAACACTTCTTAATAGTTGGTACCAAAAATAAAGCAGCTGATTCAGTAGCATCAGCTGCAATAAAGGCTCGGTGTCATTATGTTAATAAAAAATGGCTCGGTGGTATGTCAACGAATTGGTCCACTACAGAAACGAGACTTCATAAGTTTAGGGATTTGAAAGCGGAACAAAAGGCGGGGAAACTCAACCGTCTACCGAAAAGAGATGCAGCAATGTTGAAGAGACAATTATCTCACCTGCAAACATATTTGGGTGGGATCAAATATATGACGGGCTTACCCGATATTGTAATCATCGTTGATCAGCAAGAAGAATATACGGCTCTTCGAGAATGTCTCACTTTAGGGATTCCGACGATTTGCTTAATCGATACAAATTGTAACCCGGATCTCGCAGATATTTCTATTCCAGCCAACGATGACGCTATAGCGTCAATCCGATTGATTCTTAACAAATTAGTATCCGCAATTTGTGAGGGTCGTTCTAGCTATATAAGAAATCGTTGATTAATAATAAGATAAGCCAATGACTTTTTGAACCCCATAGATTGATTTAATCGGTTACTATTTCTGAATCTCAAAAAAGAGATCAAAATCACTGGGGATATTATGTGATTACTTGGTATCCTAAATATACGATTTAAAGTAGTCGAGTCGAGAAAGAGAGGGTTGAATCAAAATAATTCTTTTTTAAGTTCTATTTCTGTCAGAGGGCAATATGAATGTTCTACCATGTTCCATCAACACACTCAAAGGGTTATACGATCTATCCGGTGTGGAAGTAGGCCAACATTTCTATTGGCAAATAGGGGGTTTCCAAGTCCATGCCCAAGTACTTATCACTTCTTGGGTCGTAATTGCTATCTTATTAGGTTCAGCCACTATAGCTGTTCGGAACCCACAAACCATTCCAACTAACAGTCAGAATTTCTTCGAATATGTACTTGAATTCATTCGAGACTTGAGCAAAACTCAGATTGGAGAAGATTATGGTCCTTGGGTTCCTTTTATTGGAACTATGTTCCTATTTATTTTTGTTTCTAACTGGTCAGGTGCTCTTTTACCTCGGAAAATCATACAGTTACCTCATGGGGAGTTAGCTGCACCCACGAATGATATAAATACTACTGTTGCTTTAGCTTTACCCACGTCAGTGGCATATTTCTATGCGGGTCTTACTAAAAAGGGATTGGGCTATTTCGGTAAATACATTCAACCAACTCCAATACTTTTACCAATTAACATCCTAGAAGATTTCACAAAACCTTTATCACTTAGTTTTCGACTTTTCGGGAATATATTGGCTGATGAATTAGTAGTTGTTGTTCTTGTTTCTTTAGTACCTTTAGTGGTTCCTATACCTGTCATGTTTCTTGGATTATTCACAAGCGGGATTCAAGCTCTTATTTTTGCGACTTTAGCCGCGGCTTATATAGGTGAATCCATGGAGGGTCATCATTGACTAGCTTCCAAAATAGTCTTGTTTTTTTTTTTTTTGAAAAAAAAAACAAGACTATCCCAACTCATGGGTGGCTCAAGATAATCTACTTGGGGAACATGATGGATATCTACAAATATGGTAGATACGATTTAGAGTAGGGTCAATAAAGATGTACGATATTAGGGAATTAAAAAAAAAAAAAGGAAAGAGATCGAAAAGATCTTTTTTCCTAAGATTCCCGTTTGGTCCATTTACGTCATACCTCTCCAATTGATATTCTATTTATATCAGTCAATTACGATTACGGTATTACGATTCATAATTTGAATAAGAAAGAATTGTTATGTTATCTGTTTCCGACGTATGCCTAAACAAAAAAACTATGTTCTATCAATTCAATGGTTGACAAAAATTGTCTGCAATTGGATCAATCAAATCTTGATATGGATATGGAATGGTTCGGGCTGATGAATCCATCCGTTTATATCAATGCGCAATAATGATAAAGAAAAGGAAGAGAAAAGTTTACAAACAAATAAGATTCAGAAAAAGGTAGGTTAGGGAGGTTGAGCTGGGTATATGTAATGGCTATAATTCAATCCCTGTGTATGTTTCGAAGAATGATTCTATAATCCAATTCAATATAAGATACGAATGGTTTACGTTATGGAAGAAACATATGTATATGTGATATTAGATATTCACGAGTTATATATGGACTATCCATATATATTATTTCCCATCCCACTGAAGTTAGATGGATTCCAACGGAAGGACTTCCGTTTCATCTTTGGCTGTGGATTGAATGAATAAACAGATGAAGTTAAGGATATAGAAGAGAAAGAGCGAAGAATTGAAAGAGTGGTTCGGAACAAAGAAATGGAAGAACTAGAATCGTATGACTTTACAAAGACTCCATGGATAGGAACTAAAAACGAGATATTGAAGCAGTTATGATGATTCAGTAATATCATCACTTCAATTTGGAGTTCTTAGTTACTTCGACCCGATGGATCTTAGTGATGGAATAATAAGTCATAATTCAGTGATTGTATCATTAACCATTTCTTTATTTTGGTGCGAGGAGCTTACCATGAATCCACTGATTTCTGCCGCTTCCGTTATTGCTGCTGGATTGGCCGTAGGGCTTGCTTCAATTGGACCTGGAGTTGGTCAAGGTACTGCTGCGGGCCAAGCTGTAGAAGGTATTGCGAGACAACCAGAAGCAGAGGGTAAAATACGAGGTACTTTATTGCTTAGTCTGGCTTTTATGGAAGCTTTAACAATTTACGGACTGGTCGTGGCATTAGCGCTTTTATTTGCGAATCCTTTTGTTTAATCCTATAAATGTGAAAAATACGTACTTATTTTTTTCTTATTTGATTGCCGTGAACTTGCCGCTTGCTTCTTCGAATTATATCAACACTTTACTCCTACAACCACTTATTCGTTGAGACAATACCCCACCCCAGGGAAAAGGCTGATTTGAGGATGAGGAATTAGTAGATCCACTCGCTTTCTTCCTTTCCATCCTTAATGGAACCCTTTTTTTTTTTTCACTTTTAGGAAGCGTTGTAACAAACGAGGTATTTCGCAATTGGCATGAGACCCGGGACCTCATATTAATAAGTATTTTATTGGATTGGGAACTTCAATTGAAATAATAATAAAGAATAAATGAAATTTCAAAATGAAATGAATCTATTTTATAAATAAATTCATATTTATAAATAAGTAAATAAATAAAAAGAAATCAATCAAAAGTGGGGCGAAATTATACAATAAAGAAAACTCTGTTCAATTAATTTTGTTAGTCCTATCTATAAGAGGAGAGCATATGAAAAATGTAACCGATTCTTTCGTTTCCTTGGGTCACTGGTCATACGCCGGGAGTTTCGGGCTTAATACCGATATTTTAGCAACAAATCCAATAAATCTAAGTGTAGTGCTTGGTGTATTGATCTTTTTTGGAAAGGGAGTGTGTGCGAGTTGTGTATTTCAAGAATAGGCTGGATCCAACCAGCTGCACTTATTTACTTATTTATTTATAAATAGGAAAGTTATAACTAGGAAAGAAAGGTGCACGATCTCAACGAATTACTTCTGAATAAATTCAGAAATCATATGTAAGAACCATAGCATTTCGTGACTCATTGGTAAATCGACTTTGATTCTCTATCAACCAATAATGTGGGACCATTAACATGGTTAAAGCTAAACCGTTTGAAGTCCAGGCACAACATGGTACTCTTTCTACCACTACGTTAGTACGGATATGGTTTAAAAATGAATAGAATAGTTGGCAATTTATCTGATATAGAACACTCATATCAATAAAATGATTTGAACCAT
>NW_027519113.1:10000-18006 GCF_043159265.1 Tasmannia lanceolata
ATTGCACAATCTCCAAGATCATTTTTTTTTTGTTTTTTGCAAAGGAAATAAGGGAATAGATTCTCTATTTTTGTACCACATATCCTTGACACCAAGAAAAGAAATGAAAAAGTGGTTTCTAGAAAAGAAAGGAATTTGCAGGAATTCCTTTGTTACCAAAATTATCTTGTCATACCCCAATTAGGTATTATGGGGTACCATAATGGGGTCTTTGACCCCTGGAACTGGAAGGGCATAATGCGGAAATTAGGTGATCCAGATTCATCGCGGCTATCAAAAAGCAAAAGAATTTCAATCTTTGAATCGAGGGTTCATAATGTAAGACTTATCTGATCTTATCAATTGTTATGTTAGAGTTGAATTTATTTTATCGAATAAATCATGAATATGAATGTTTCTAGGACAGTATTAAAGATCTCATCGAAAACTTACAGCAGCTTGCCAAACAAGGGCTAAGAGAAAAAAGAGCACAGGTATGACTGGCATAAAATCTACGATTGGATTGAAAAAAGCATAAGCTTCGGGCAATTTGGCGAAGAAAAAGCTACTCGAATGAAGGGCAGAATTAAGACAGATACAGATCAAACTAAAGATATTAAGCATAAGAAATATTTCGTTCTTGGAGATAATTTCATTTTTATTGAGTTATTGATATAAGGGAAAAATTAAGAAAGAAGAGAAGACAAAAAATCCTTCTTTCTTTTTCTTTGAACTTCCCCCAATCAAAAATCCTTCAATTCTCAAATGAGAATAGAAGGAATCATACTTTCATACAATATCTTAATTGACTTATATGGAATGATCAATGAATTCATTTTCATTCTACATTTACACGTATAGAATCCTAGCAACAACCTATTCCATAGATATTTGGGCTGGAATTGACGAATAACCAATAACAATATTAGTGTTTATTAGTGTCGAATTGAAATCTAAATGGGGCGTGGCCAAGTGGTAAGGCAGCGGGTTTTGGTCCCGTTACTCGGAGGTTCGAATCCTTCCGTCCCAGACCGCTTCTATCAAAACAAAGATTGTTCTCTTTAACAATCTTCTGTTTAAGAGTATAAGGTATAAGGTTGGATACAATATGATCCAATTTTTCTTTCTGAGTTCTAATGATTCTTCTATGAATCATAGATTCCTTTCGATTTCCAATTGTAAGAAAAAGAATCGAGTATAAATTGCGGATGGAAATAAACATCTTTTACCTTTTTGATATTAGGTAGGATGGGAACATAGATCAAAGTTGAATTAAAAAAAAAATGGGATGGGCCGTTCAGTGTATGCCCGTCCCGCTCTACTCATATTCATATTGGGGTAAGTTAGTCACTTATAGAAACTTTATGCCCATCTATTATATTTTGATTCTCACATGATGCATTCTAAGTTGAAATGCGAAAGATAAGATCTCTATTTTTTCGAAACTAAACATGTTAGTCAAAATGACTAATTCTATGTGGATCCTGAATCCTAAACAGGAGGGAGTTCTTGGGACTAATTACATCACTGGGATTAAAGTTCTTAAGACTGGGTGTGGGTGGGGTAAAATCAAAATTAAGAACAACGAATTGATCTGGACCCATTTTGCTTTGTACCTATACAAGATAATATAACATACCGCAAGAGGATCTTTTATTATTTGATTGTCTTGGGGTATGATTCATGATCCCCATAGAATTCGAGTTAATCGGCAATGGAAGGTATCAATTTTTCAATATCTGTGTCGTCCGGATCTCATTAATAAACAATAAAGTGCAATATGGAACAGATTTTTTTTCTTTGAGCCTAATTGCTTTTTTTTTTTTTTGCATCTGGCTACAATAAATAATTGGAAGTCAATGTAGTGATTGGGAGGAAGATTCATATATTCCATTCACTTTACTTTTGACTTGATAGAATTTATGGAAGGGTTACTAAACCTAAAGTAAAGCAAAATCTGTATAAAATGAACCATGCCTACATGTATTGTTATTGTTTGTTCTATTTCAGTGATACCGGTATTTCGGCTGCGGTGAAAAAGATCTTTGATACCTTACCTTAAATATCTATGATTACTCCCGTTGACAATTGTTCTGTGTATCTGATGGATACGGAAAGATCATACTCCTACGGTTCTGGTTTTATCAATCAGATGGAAGAATAACAACCTTAATCTTATCTTACATGAGAGCTTTTTTCCATCCATCCCATCCCCATGAAAACAAATAAATTGAATTTGTTTCTCGATCCATCTACCTGCTTTAAATCATTAATGATTCAATTGGAAAAGGAACATGGATTTCTCTTATGTCTTATGATGATCAAATTTAGTCATTACAGGAAAACTTATTTCCATTAATGATAATGATGTCGAAGTAGGAAATTATGATGTCGAAGTAGGAAATTCTTGAAACCTTTTTTCATGATTCCTTTATCAATCCTTAGATACTTGAAGAAGCGCGAGATTGATGAACCTAGTCTATAATCGATTCATTTGCGACTTTTCCGAGTCATTGGAATAGCTTATTTGGCTAATGACTTATTTTGTTCCGGTATTGAGTATTGAGAATCTAATTAAAGACCTTTCTTTAATTTAGTTGTTCGAGAAAGAGTTGGATCCTTCATGATTGATTGTCCCGAACAATCTGTTGAAGATGTAGATGTAAAGAAGTGTTAAGTAATTCGTTTATTCGTCTTTTTTAGAAATGTGTTTCATTCATACGGTCGAATATGGGGTAAGATTGAATCTTTGTCTTTGCTTGTGGGGCCTTCTCTAGATGAATACCTATCCATCCATATATATATCAAAATATCTATAATATAGATATCAAAATATATATCAAAATCAAAATATAGATATAAATATCTATTTATATATATAATTTATATATATATAAATATAAAAGTATGGACTGCTGTGTACCGATTGAGCGTACCGATTGAGCCAATGACTATTCCGGATTCCATATTGAATCAATTCCATACCGGTTCAAAATTAGAGGAATGTTATGGTAAAACTTCGTTTGAAACGATGTGGTAGAAAGCAACGTGCGACTTGAAAGACATGATCGGCTGTGGATTCTTGCATCCACCATTTTATATATCAATGAAGATGCTCTTGGCTCGACATAGTTTGTTCTGTTCTACTAGGACCCCCCAAAATTGGGGGTTGTAAATAGTACATGATGTAGCTCGAGTATAAAGTATTGATTCATTTATCAAGGGGAAGGATCTAGGGTTAGTGCCAATCAATAAGTTGGAACAACTTCGTAAGTATATCTTCGATATAGAAATCCAAAGGTTCAAATTCCAACAAGTTTCGAATAAAAAAAAACAAAGTAAAATTTGCCGGAATTGGTAAAACTATTTTGATCAAAAGTGTATTACAGGGGAATCAATCGTTCGTATGATTCTTTCAATAGAATGAAATAACAAAAGGTATGTTGCGACCATTTTGAAACGATTAAGGATCACCGAAGTAATGTCTAAACCCAATGATTCAAAGCAAAGATAAAGGATACCGGAACAAGGAAACACCATTTTCAATTGTCTCAACAACTGGAACTAGATCAGAATGAGGAAGAAAAAGAGATTCTAGGCGGGACAAATAAAAGAGGTTAGAGACGGCTCAACAAATGTCCAAGGATTTCCCTTTAAGCTCTTTGAGAATTGCCCAACTTGAGTTATGAGTACGAATGATATTTCTTTTTTTTTTTCAGGAAAGGAAAGGAAGGAAGAACAAAAAAAACGACTCAACTTATAGTCTAATTGATGATTTTATGGATACATTTGTCACTATATGATATGCATAGCATAAATTCAAACTCGAATCATTCTTTCTCGAGCCGTATGAGGAGAAAACCTCCTATACGTTTCTAGGGGGGGCATTGTTCATCTATATCTATCCCAATGAGTCATCTATCGAATCATTGCGATTGATGTTCGATCCCAAAGAGAAGGAAGAGATCTTCGTAAAGTGGGTTTTTACGATCCGATAAAGAATCAAACTTATTCAAACGTTCCTGCTATTCTATATTTCCTTGAAAAAGGCGCTCAACCTACAGGAACTGTTCATGATATTTCAAAGAAGGCAGAGGTCTTTAAGGAACTTCGAATTAATCAAACGAAATGAAATAAATGAAATAAACAAAAAAGGGGGGTGCCCAGTATCTTATCGAGCTTTGTGTAATTCTTTCTCCACCACTCCGATTTTTCTTACTCTATTCATACCTATTCACTATTGCTCCTCTATAATCCCATATCAGATAACGATAACGAAAAAAAATCTTTTTTTATTGATATGAGACAGATAGAAAAAAAAATCTCGAGTGAATAGATGAAATAATCGGATCTAGAAAATGATGGTATGGGATTACCATCAATCGGATTGTTTTCGTTGGGACTCCACCAACAAACAAGGGGTCAATCTTGTTTATTGTACCTCTATTGAATAAACTAGAGATTTTTTTCCTACTTTTTTTTTTTTCTTATTTATTCCCCCATCCACACTTCATTTCTGATCTGTGTAGTGTCAATCCAACACAAGTACTTATTTTCTTTAATTGAATTTGTTTTCTCAACCAACATTCAATTCATATTGACAATGTTGTATCGATCAAATATAATTTGATCGTGGATAAATAGATCCATTTATCCCAGCCTCATAAGTTTGTTTCTTTATTTCTTTACTTTATTTCAATTTCACTCAAATGGTGAGTTCGCCAGATTCGCTGCGACACAAGAAGTATCTTCTTAATGAAAAATGAAAAAAAAAAATATTGATAAAAATATGGATGATCCATAAATTTTGGCATCCATCTATATTGATCCGGGAATTCGTTGTATTTTCATCTAATCTGTTCATTTTGATGTTCATAATTGATCATCAAATTTTCTTTTAGATTTGTTTGTTACTAGTTCAATGTTTTGACGGGGTCGAGCAATCCAATCCCAATCTCTTGGTTTGAGTTTTATTTTTATTCCGATCGTATCTACACACCATATTTTTCCGGGTTGCTAACTCAACGGTAGAGTACTCGGCTTTTAAGTGCGGCTATGATCTTTTACACATTTGGATGAAGCAAGGGATTCGTCCATACCATTGGTATAGTTTGTAAGACCACGACTGATCCTGAAAGGGAATGAATGGAAAAAATAGCATGTCGTATCAATGGAGAATTTTGTTGATAATACTTTATCCTTACCGAATCGGTACAAAATCTTGTTTTGATTCTTGGAACGGGACCAAACCAATTCACCATTGGATCGAGTGAATAAATGGATAGGGCTCTATCGCTCCAATTATAGGGAAACCAAAAGTAACGAGCTTTTGTTCTTAATTCGAATGATTACCCGATCTAATTAGATGTTAAAAATAGATTAGTGCCTGATGGGGGAAAGGGTTCTCCTGTGAGTAGATTATCGATTCCTTTTTTTAATGAATCCTAACTATTAAATATTCTTTTCTTTCTCGATTATGGAGTGGAAACGAATGTGTAGAAGAACGGTATACTGATAAAGAGAATTTTTCCAAAGTCAAAAGAGCGATCGGCTTGCAAAAATAAAGGATTTCCAGTCATCTCTTGTAACTATAACGAAACAAAAAATTAGATGGAAAAATGGAGGATCTGTTGATTGGCTTCCTTGTCTCCGGGGTATCCATTCTTTTCTTAATCGATTCTTTTATTACTATATACCTTGATACCTTGTTTTGACCGTATCGCACTATGTATTATTTGATAACCCAAGAAATCTCTATGCTTTTGATTCAAGTATCATTTCAAATGGAGGAATTACAAGGATATTTAGAAATAGACGGATCTCGACAACAATGCTTCCTATATCCGCTTCTCTTTCAGGAGTATATCTATGCACTTGCTCATGATCATGGTTTAAATGGATCGATTCTTTACAAACCCATGGAAATTTTCGGTTATGACAATAAATTCAGTTCACTAATTGTGAAACGTTTAATTACTCGAATGCATCAACAGAATCATTTGATTCTTTCGGTTAAAGATTCTAAACAAAATCTATTTGTTGGGAACAACAAATATTTTGATTCTCAAATGATGTCAGAGGTTTTTGCAGTCATTGTGGAAATTCCATTCTCACTACGATTAGTATCTTCCCTAGAAGAAAAAGAAATAGCAAAATCTCATATACGATCTATTCATTCAATATTTCTCTTTTTAGAGGACAAATTTTCACATTTAAATCATGTGTCAGATATACTAATACCCCACCCCATCATCTGGAAATCTTGGTTCAAACCCTTCGCTGCTGGATACAAGATGCTCCCTCTTTGCATTTGTTGAGATTTTTTCTCTACGAGTCTCGTAATTCGAATAGTCTCATTACTCCAAAGAAATCCATTTCCCTTTTTTCAAAAAGGAATCAAAGATTCTTCTTGTTCCTATATAATTCTCATGTATATGAATGCGAATCCATATTCGTTTTTCTCCGTAAACAATCTCTCATTTACGATCAACATCCTTCGGAACCCTTCTTGAGCGAACACATTTTTATGGAAAAATAGAACATCTTTTAGTAGTGCTTCGTAATGATTTCAGAAGACCCTATGGTTGTTCAAGGATCCTTTCATGCATTATGTCAGATATCAAGGAAAAGCGATTCTGGCTTCAAAAGGACTCATTTTCTGATGAAGAATGGAAATATCACCTTGTCAATTTATGGCAATGTCATTTTTACTTGTGGTCTCAACCTGAGAGTATCCATATAAATCAATTATACAATTATTCTTTCTACTTTCTGGGCTATCTTTCGCGTGTACAACTAAACCCTTCGGTAGTAAGGAGTCAAATGCTAGAGAATTTATTTCTAATAGATACTACTATTAAGAAATTCGAGACTAGAGTCCCAATAATTCCTCTAATTAGATCATTGGCTAAAGCGAAATTTTGTAACGTATCAGGGCATTCCCATTAGTAAGCCGGCCTGGGCCGATCATCTGATTCTGATATTATTGACCGATTTGGGCGTATATGTAGAAATCTTTTTCATTATCACAGTGGATCCTTAAAAAAACAGACTTTGTATCGAATAAAGTATATACTTCGACTTTCGTGTGCTAGAACTTGGCTCGTAAACATAAAAGTAAGGTACGCGTTTTTTTGAAAAGATTAGGTTCGGAATTCTTCAAGAATTCCTTACGAAGAAGAACAAGTTCTTTCTTTGATCTTCCCAAGAACCTATTCCACTTCTCATAGGTCACATAGCGAACGGATTTGGTATTTGGATATTATCCGTATCAATGACCTGACCAATGGATGAATGATTCATCATGAGAGCATGTAAATAGAAATGATCCCTAAATGATGAAAAGAGAAAATAACAAAAAAATTTCATTCATTTAAATACTGAAATGCTTATGCAGTAGTGGTTTACTCAGCTGAGTATTCAAGTTTATTAGAGTCCTTCTAGGGAACTGAGTTTTAGATGTATACATAGGGAAAGCCGTGTGCAATGAAAAATGCAAGCACGGTTTGGGGAGGGATCTTTTTCTACTATTGCAAACAAGGAAATTATCTACTCCATCCGACTAGTTCCGGGTTCGAGTCCCGGGCAACCCATTACCATACGTTAAGTAAATCCAAAAAAACATTTGTTATTGCATAAATCTGTATGCCATCTTTTTTTTTAATTCACTTCATTCACAAATCGTTCGGGTGGATCTATACATATTGATATGGATCTGTTAATATTGATATTGGTTGACACGGACATATAAGTC
This sequence comes from Tasmannia lanceolata, assembly GCF_043159265.1. Lineage (NCBI taxonomy): Eukaryota > Viridiplantae > Streptophyta > Magnoliopsida > Canellales > Winteraceae > Tasmannia > Tasmannia lanceolata. The sequence goes on from NW_027519113.1 coordinate 17,733, forward strand.
ATGTTATACTGTTGAATAACAAGCCTTCTATATAGATTATCTATTTCTATTTATGGATAATCCGTGTGCTTGGGAGTCCCTGATGATTAAATAAACCAAGATTTTACCATGACTGCAATTTTAGAGAGACGCGAAAGCCCAAGCCTATGGGTCGCTTCTGCAACTGGATAACCAGCACTGAAAATCGTCTTTATATTGGATGGTTTGGTGTTTTGATGATCCCTACCTTATTGACCGCAACTTCTGTATTTATTATTGCATTCATTGCTGCTCC
>NW_027519114.1:0-2500 GCF_043159265.1 Tasmannia lanceolata
CCGATAAATCCATCAACTAATCTCTCCATTTTCTGTGAAGAGGGGGGACAAGGAGCAGGATCTAATTCCCGGCGGAGGGATCCTTATTTCTTTCGTTTTTCGTTTCGAATTTCTCATCGGACAAATATGGGAATTTCAATTACTTCAACTAGTATCGATTGATGGGGGAGAGACATATGTAGAGTGATCGGCGGTATCGTATCACCCTATTAAGGATTCCAAGAATAGAGACCATACCGGTCTGGCTTTTTCGATGACTCCTGATCAATGGAATGGGATAGAGTACTTATATGTTTCCCAGGAGCACATACACAAATTGCATTCGTTTATTGTACGATACACAATTAACATATCTGTCTTCCAAGAAGATTAGATCATCACAAAACTTCGCTTAGAATTTAACTCATTCCTTTTTCCATCTCACTCCTACTGTTTGGGTCTGTGACCAATGGAACACCGATGGGGTGATACCTCATCAGATGATTGTATAAGGAAGACGGTAGATTATAGAAAAGAAAGAGTGGAAAAATAGGATAAATTCAATGGGATTCCTGATCCAATCAGGAATCCCATTTTTGGTTCGGTATGGATAAAAGCTATTTCTATGTTATACTATTCAATTCAATTCTCGACGATGAATCGATTTGATAGATCAGATATTGTTATTCATGATATTGATCCGATTCAGTATCATCAGGATGTAATCTATCCCATTAAATTTACAGGAGAAAGACTTATTATCTCTATGGGATTAGATCCGAGTTATTGCAAAGCAAAAAAAAAAACGATGAGATTATGGAAGTCAATATTCTCGCATTTATTGCTACTGCGCTGTTCATTCTAGTTCCTACTGCTTTTTTACTTATCATCTACGTAAAAACAGTCAGTCAAAATGATTAATTTAAATGAAACTTGATTGATTAGTTCTTATCAATGATTCAATAAATGAAAGAGATTCAAATTCCAAGTTTTAAATGAAATGAGCAGATTGGGATCAGTAGTATAATAGATAATATGGTAGAAAGATTCATATAGTTCTTTCTACCACACTATCTATTATTATTATTGTATTGTATAAAGTTACATTGTATAAAGATATGGGCTTGATATAGATCAATCTTATCGTATGTATCTATTTATATGTACATGTAAATTAGATATTATGTACATATATATCGAACTCCAATTCCATTTCTTCGCTACATCTATTTGTGTTGATTCCGATCAATCCGAAATAATCGAACGTTAACTCTTCTAATTCCTAGGTTTCTGATTATTTTCAATATAGATCCCGGGATCTATATTGAAAATAATCACTGGAGGAAGAATAGTATGGGCATTTCTTAGATAAAAGAAAACAAGATCAAGTCGTTTTTTTTTTTAGCATTCCGAAGAAGTTACTATAGAACTCCTTGGATCATCTGTTATGGGCTCAATCAATTACTTCTTCGGATTTGGAAAAGGAGTAGTAGACCCCCCTATTTTTCATGCTTGAACCATGACATGAGGTGAGTCGATAAAGCATAAAGAAGATTCCTAGAAGTATAAAACGGTAAGTGTGCATGAATCACCCAACGCAAGCAAGATCTTTTTATGCGTAGTACCTCTTTGGACAACCACTATGTCTATGTCGTTTCCAGTAGAATAAAGTCTGTATCTACATAATAACAGAACGACTTCCTCTTTGAACAGTAAAGTAAAGAAAGAGGAAATGAAAAAAAAAAAATGGGGTTGGTTGTTCCTCGTTGTAATATCCATAATTCTGGCAAGAGCTGGTTCATTGAAATAGAATATTTAGGAATAATTAGGTTGGAAAAAATTTCCTATCATGTGAATTACTTTGAGATTCGAAATACGAACATGGGAATCAAATCATTGAAATATTTGTTGGATCAAAAGGTTCTTATTCATATATTACTGGATTCCAGATTCCAGTAGATTTTTCGAAATCGAGATATTTTTATTTTAAAACGCTTCGCAGAATGATCTAGTAAGCAATTGATACAATTCGATTACTCAACTCAATTAGTAGTATCCCTAGAGTCCACTTCTTCCCCATACTACGAGTGAAAGGGAGAATGTAAAGACTACCATTAAAGCAGCCCAAGCGAGATTTACTATATCCATGTGAATTATGTCCCCTATCTCTATGAACATGAAGGAATTATTCCATTATTGATCACTAATAATAGTGAAATCAATGGTGCAGAGTCAAAATTGGATTCTGATCTAACGCTATTGATGAACCAATCCAATTCCAATGAATACGCTTGTAACAAGTTCCTATATGATTTCTGGTAGAATTGGGAAGCATTAAGCACAAGCAAGATACACAGTTACCCCCTTGAAAGTCTCAAAAGACAGAAAAATATACCATCAAGATCGATAACTATCTATCACATACCTCTATCTCCGTCTAAGCCTTACTGTCTCTCTTTCTGTGAAAGAATCGGGAGACACCCCATTACATACATTCTTGGCGGGGTTACCAAAAAGTTCA
>NW_027519114.1:7500-20000 GCF_043159265.1 Tasmannia lanceolata
AGAACTTCCAGATTCATAGGAAGGAAGCTTGATCGGAATGAATCAGAATTTATATTCTATAATATGATCGACAGGTATAAACATCAACAACTTCGAATTGGATCAGTTTCTCCTCAACAAATAAGTGCTTGGGCTAACAAAATACTACCTAATGGAGAGATAGTTGGAGAGGTGACAAAACCCTATACTTTTCATTACAAAACCAATAAACCGGAAAAAGATGGATTGTTTTGTGAAAGAATTTCTGGACCTATAAAAAGTGGAATTTGTGCTTGTGGAAATTATCGAGTGATCGGAGATGAAAAAGAAGACCCGAAATTTTGTGAACAATGCGGAGTCGAATTTGTTGATTCTCGGATACGAAGATATCAAATGGGATACATCAAACTGGCATGTCCAGTGACTCATGTGTGGTATTTTAAACGTCTTCCTAGTTATATCGCGAATCTTTTAGATAAACCCCTTAAGGAATTAGAAAGCCTAGTATACTGCGATGTGTGATTTGATCGAAATTATGAGTTTACAGATTCGGAATGAGAAACTGTCATCCCATTTAATCCGATTGGGATGCCCCTGGCTCTGACATGTCTCCTGGGAGAGGAAGAAGAAGAACATGAAGCTCAGAATTATGGGTGTATTCAATACTTCCAAATAAAGGGGGAATTGATCCATGGTCGATTCCGTAACATATAAATAGGAATTGCTAGCTGTACCTCGTGAAAAAAAAAAAAGAATTCTTTCTTGGAATTAGCCACTCCATTTCTTTTAGAAATAAATTCTGTTTTCTGTTCAAGTAAACAAATATGACATGGTTACAGGAATCTATCCATCGCATATATGCTTCAAGGGACATCATAGCATAACCGTCGAGGTGAAGTAGGGACCTAAAAGATCGAATGGAACGATACATAGACAAGTAAATCCCTTATGAGTTCCAAGGTATTCCTTTAAGGGGATTCATCATTCGAGGGGACGTAGGCTACTCAACAATTTCACATTTTATTTATGTCGTAATTGAATAATGAATAAGTAATTCCGAAAATAAAATATAAAGTAAAAATGAATCAATGAAATATAGGTTGGTTCTCACTGGGAACTTGAGTAAGGAGTAGATTTTTATGGGGGTTTCTAGAACAAAATTTGAAAGTGAGACCCCCTTTATTTATTATTTATTTGGTGTAACTACTTGAGCCGGATGAGAGGAAACCTTCATGTCCGGTTTTTAAGGGGGGGATCCTATAGGAACCTATCCCAATTTTTCTTTTGCTAGGCCCATAGTTAAAAAACCGACTTTCTTACGATTACGAGGTTCATTCGAATATGAAATACAATCCCGGAAATATAGCATCCCACTTTTTTTTACTACCCAAGGCTTCGATACATTTCGAAATCGAGAAATCTCTACTGGAGCAAGTGCTATCAGAGAACAATTAGCCGATCCAGATTTGCGAATTATTACAGATCATTCATTGGTGGAATGGAAGGAATTAGGGGAAGAAAGGTACACTGGGAATGAATGGGAAGATAGAAAAGTTGGAAGAAGAAAGGATTTTTTGGTTAGACGCATGGAATTAGCTAAGCATTTTGTTCGAACAAATGTAGAACCAGAACGGATGGTTTTGTGCCTATTACCAGTTCTTCCTCCGGAGTTGAGACCAATCATTCAGATAGATGGGGGTAAACCAATGAGTTCGGATATTAATGAACTCTATCGAAGAGTTATCTATCGGAACAATACTCTTACCGATCCATTAACAACAAGTAGATCTACGCCAGGGGAATCAGTAATGTGTCAGGAGAAATTGGTACAAGAAGCCGTAGATACACTTCTTGATAATGGGATCCGCGGGCAACCAATGAGGGATGGTCATAATAAAGTTTACAAGTCGTTTTCAGATGTAATTGAAGGCAAAGAGGGAAGATTTCGTGAGACTCTACTTGGTAAACGGGTCGATTATTCGGGGCGTTCCGTCATTGTCGTGGGCCCTTCGCTTTCATTACATCGATGTGGATTACCTCGAGAAATAGCAATAGAACTTTTCCAGACATTTGTAATTCGTGGTCTAATCAGACAACATATTGCTTCCAACATAGGGATTGCAAAAAGTAAAATTCGGGAAAAAGAACCAATTGTATGGGAAATACTTCAAGAAGTTATGCAAGGGCACCCCATATTGCTGAATAGAGCACCCACCCTGCATAGATTAGGCATACAGGCGTTCCAACCTATTTTAGCGGAGGAACGTGCTATTTGTTTACATCCATTAGTTCGTAAGGGATTCAATGCAGACTTTGATGGGGATCAAATGGCTGTTCATGTACCTTTATCTTTGGAAGCTCAAGCAGAGGCTCGTTTACTTATGTTTTCTCATATGAATCTCTTGTCTCCAGCTATTGGGGATCCCATTTCCATACCAACCCAAGATATGCTTATTGGACTCTATGTATTAACCATCGGAAATCGTCGAGGTATTTGTGCAAATAGGTATAATCCATGGAATCACAGAAACTATCAAAATGAAACAGTTTACGAGTATAATAATAACTATAAGTATACGAAAGAAAAAGAACCCTATTTTTGTAGTTCCTATGATGCACTTGGAGCTTACCGGCAGAAACGAATCAATTTAGATAGTCCTTTGTGGCTCCGGTGGCGACTAGATCAACGTTTCATTGCCCCAAGAGAAGTGCCCATCGAAGTTCAATATGAATCTTTGGGTACCTATCATGAGATTTATGGGCACTATCTACTAGTAAGAAGTGTCAAAAAAGAAATCCTTTGTATATACATTCGAACCACCATTGGTCATATTTCTTTTTATCGAGAAATAGAAGAAGCCATACAGGGGTTTTGCCGAGCCTACTCATAAGGTACCTAAGCTAAGTAATTATGTGATACGATACCTTGTGAATTCGGGTCTCTACGGTTCAACCGGTATCCTAATTCCTGAATTGATACGTGAATCAAGATAGAGGAAAGGAAGTCTTCGAATCACTGACTCAAACCTATTGTCGAATCCTACTCAACAGAATATGGAGGTACTTATGGCGGAACGGGCCGATCTGGTCTTTCACAATAAAGTGATAGATGGAACTGCCATGAAACGACTTATTAGTCGATTAATAGATCACTTCGGAATGGCATATACATCACACATACTGGATCAAGTAAAGACTATGGGTTTCCAGCAAGCCACTGCTACATCCATTTCATTAGGAATTGATGATCTTTTAACAATACCTTCTAAGGGATGGCTAGTCCAAGATGCTGAACAACAAAGTTTGATTTTGGAAAAGCACCATCATTATGGGAATGTACACGCGGTAGAAAAATTACGTCAATCCATTGAGATATGGTATGCTACAAGTGAATATTTGAGACAAGAAATGCATCCTAATTTTAGGATGACGGATCCTTCTAATCCAGTCCATATAATGTCCTTTTCGGGAGCTCGGGGAAATGCATCTCAGGTACACCAATTAGTCGGTATGAGAGGATTAATGTCGGATCCCCAAGGACAAATGATTGATTTACCCATTCAAAGCAATTTACGCGAAGGACTTTCTTTAACGGAATATCTCATTTCTTGCTACGGAGCTCGCAAAGGAGTTGTGGATACTGCTGTACGAACATCAGATGCTGGATACCTCACGCGTCGACTTGTTGAAGTAGTTCAACACATTGTTGTACGTAGAACAGATTGTGGCACTATCCGAGGTATTTCCGTGAGTCCTCGAAATGGGATGACGGAAAAAATGTTGATCCAAACACTAATTGGTCGTGTATTAGCAGACGATATATATATGGGTCTACGATGCATTGCCGCTCGAAATCAAGATATTGGGGTTGGGCTTGTCAATCGATTCATAACCTTTCGAGCACAATCAATATATATTCGAACCCCCTTTATTTGCAGGAGTACATCTTGGATCTGTCGATTATGTTATGGTCGGAGTCCCACTCATGGTGACCTGGTCGAATTGGGAGAAGCAGTAGGTATCATTGCGGGTCAATCAATTGGGGAACCAGGGACTCAACTAACATTAAGAACTTTTCATACCGGTGGAGTATTCACAGGTGGTACTGCAGAACATGTACGAGCCCCCTCTAATGGAAAAATAAAATTCAATGAGGATTTGGTTCATCCCACACGTACACGTCATGGGCATCCTGCTTTTCTATGTTATATAGACCTGTATGTCACTATTGAGAGTCAGGATATTCTACATAATGTGAATATTCCACCAAAAAGTTTTCTTTTAGTTCAAAATGATCAATATGTAGAATCAGAACAAGTGATTGCCGAGATTCGCGCTGGAACATCCACTTTCAATTTTAAAGAGAGAGTTCGAAAACATATTTATTCTGACTCAGAGGGAGAAATGCACTGGAGTACCGATGTGTACCATGCACCTGAATATACATATGGTAATGTTCATCTCTTACCTAAAACAAGTCATTTATGGATATTATCGGGGGGTCCGTGCAGATCTAGTATAGTGCCTTTTTCGCTCCACAAGGATCAAGATCAAATGAACATTCATTCTCTTTCTGTCGAACAGAGAGAGAGTTCTGACCTCTCAGTGACTAATGATCGAGTGAGACACAAATTGTTTAGTTCAGATCCTTCCGGTAAAAAAGAGGGAAAGATTCTTGATTATTCAGGACCTGCTCGAATCATATCCAATGGTCGTTGGAATTTCATATATCCTGCCATTCTCCACGAGAATTCTGATTTATTGGCGAAAAGGCGAAGAAATAGATTCATCATCCCATTCCAATATGATCAAGAACGAGAGAAAGAACTAATGCCTCGTTCTGGTATCTCGATTGAAATACCCATAAATGGTATTTTACGTAGAAATAGTATTCTTGCTTATTTCGACGATCCCCGATACAGAAGAAGCAGTTCAGGAATTACTAAGTATGGGACTGTAGAAGTGGATTCAATCGTCAAAAAAGAGGATTTGATTGAGTATCGAGGAGCAAAGGAATTTAGTCCGAAATACCAAATGAAAGTAGATCGCTTTTTTTTCATTCCCGAAGAAGTGCATATCTTACCTGGCTCTTCGTCCATAATGGTACAGAACAATAGTATCATTGGAGTCGATACACGAATCACTTTAAATACAAGAAGCCGCGTAGGTGGATTAGTCCGAGTGGAGAGAAAAAAAAAAAGGATTGAACTGAAAATCTTTTCTGGAGATATCCATTTTCCTGGAGAGACAGATAAGATCTCCCGGCACAGCGGCATCTTGATACCACCAGGAACGGGAAAAAAAAATTCTAAGGAATCAAAAAAATTACAAAATTGGATCTATGTCCAACGGATCACACCTACCAAGAAAAAGTATTTTGTTTCGGTTCGATCCGTAGTCACATATGAAATAGCTGATGGTATCAATTTAGCAACGCTTTTTCCCCAGGATCTGTTGCAAGAAAGGGATAATGTGAAATTCCGAGTTGAAAATTATATCCTTTATAGAAATGGCAAACCAATTCGAGGAATTTATTACACAAGTATTCAATTAGTTCGTACTTGTTTAGTATTGAATTGGGACCAAGACCGAAATGGTTCTATAGAAAAGGTTCAGGCTTCCATTGTTGAAGTGAGGGCAAATGATCTGATTCGAGATTTCATAAGAATTGACTTAGTGAAGTCCCCTATTTCGTATATCGGAAAAAGGAATGATATGGCGGGTTCGGGATTGATCCCAGATAATGGATCAGATCACACCAATATCAATCCTTTTTATTCCAAGGCGAGGAGGATTCAATCACTTACCCAACATCAAGGAACTATTCGTACGTTGCTGAATAGAAATAAGGAATGCCAATCTTTTCTAATTTTGTCATTATCCAATTGTTCTCGAATTGGTCCATTCAATGGTTCTAAATCTCACAATGTGACAAAAGAATCAATTCAAATTAAAGAGGATCCCATGATTCCGATTAGGAATTCGTTGGGTCCCTTAGGGACTGTACCTAAAATTGCGAATTTTTATTCACCTTACTATTTAATAACTCATAATCAGATCTTGTTAAATAAATATTTGCTACTTGACAATTTAAAACAGACTTTACAAGTACTTAAATATTATTTAATGGATGAAAATGGGAGAATTTATAATCCCTATCCATGCAGGAACATCATTTTTCATCCATTCGATTTGACTTGGTGCTTTCTCCATCACGATTATTGTGAGAAGACATCCAAAATAATTGTCCTCGGACAGTTTATTTGTGAAAATGTATGTATATCCAAATATGGACCACAGATAAAATCTGGTCAAGTTCTAATTGTTCATGTTGACTCCTTAGTCATAAGATCAGCTAAGCCTCATTTGGCCACCCCAGGGGCAACCGTTCATGGTCATTATGGAGAAATCCTTTACGAAGGGGATACATTAGTTACATTTATATATGAAAAATCGAGATCGGGTGATATAACGCAAGGTCTTCCAAAAGTGGAACAAGTGTTAGAAGTGCGTTCGATTGATTCAATATCGATGAACCTAGAAAAGAGGGTTGAGGGTTGGAACGAACATATAAAAAGAATTCTTGGAATTCCGTGGGAATTCTTGATTGGTGCTGAGCTAACCATAGCGCAAAGTCGTATCTCTTTGGTTAATAAGATCCAAAGGGTTTATCGATCCCAGGGGGTGCAAATCCATAATAGGCATATAGAGATTATTGTACGTCAAATAACATCAAAAGTGTTGGTTTCAGAAGATGGAATGTCTAATGTTTTTTCACCCGGAGAACTAATAGGATTGTTTCGAGCGGAACGAACAGGGCGTGCTTTGGAAGAAGCGATCTGTTACCGAGCCATCTTATTGGGAATTACCAGGGCATCTCTGAATACTCAAAGTTTCATATCCGAAGCAAGTTTTCAAGAAACTGCTCGAGTTTTAGCAAAAGCCGCTCTACGAGGTCGTATTGATTGGTTGAAAGGCCTGAAAGAGAACGTTGTTCTGGGGGGGATGATACCTGTTGGTACCGGATTCAAGGGATTAGTGCACCGTTCAAGGCAAGACAACAACATTCCCTTGGAAATCAAAAAGAAGAATCTATTCGAGGGGGAAATTAGAGATATTTTGTTCCACCACAGAGAATTATTTGGTTCTTACATCCCAAATAATTTCCATAATACACCAGAACAATAATTTACGGGATTTCATGATTCCTAAGAGCAAATTGATTCTTTTCTTTTAACTTTAATTATATGGTATGGTCCGGTCTTTTTATTGGGTAATAAAGATAATAACGAATAGAAAGGAATTAATCACTTGGACCATGTATCAAGGGTCAATCTCCGGGAGAAGGTTCCGTCGGAACAATTATTTATTTCAGGGTACCTCGTCTCTTAAAAAAAAAAAAAAGAGAAAGTGTGGGGAAAAATGACAAGAAGATATTGGAACATTAATTTAGAAGAGATGATGGAAGCAGGAGTTCATTTTGGTCATGGTACTAGGAAATGGAATCCTAGAATGGCACCTTACATCTCTGCAAAGCGTAAAGGTATTCATATTACAAATCTTACTAGAACTGCTCGTTTTTTGTCAGAAGCCTGTGATTTAGTTTTTGATGCAGCAAGTAGGGGAAAACACTTCTTAATAGTTGGTACCAAAAATAAAGCAGCTGATTCAGTAGCATCAGCTGCAATAAAGGCTCGGTGTCATTATGTTAATAAAAAATGGCTCGGTGGTATGTCAACGAATTGGTCCACTACAGAAACGAGACTTCATAAGTTTAGGGATTTGAAAGCGGAACAAAAGGCGGGGAAACTCAACCGTCTACCGAAAAGAGATGCAGCAATGTTGAAGAGACAATTATCTCACCTGCAAACATATTTGGGTGGGATCAAATATATGACGGGCTTACCCGATATTGTAATCATCGTTGATCAGCAAGAAGAATATACGGCTCTTCGAGAATGTCTCACTTTAGGGATTCCGACGATTTGCTTAATCGATACAAATTGTAACCCGGATCTCGCAGATATTTCTATTCCAGCCAACGATGACGCTATAGCGTCAATCCGATTGATTCTTAACAAATTAGTATCCGCAATTTGTGAGGGTCGTTCTAGCTATATAAGAAATCGTTGATTAATAATAAGATAAGCCAATGACTTTTTGAACCCCATAGATTGATTTAATCGGTTACTATTTCTGAATCTCAAAAAAGAGATCAAAATCACTGGGGATATTATGTGATTACTTGGTATCCTAAATATACGATTTAAAGTAGTCGAGTCGAGAAAGAGAGGGTTGAATCAAAATAATTCTTTTTTAAGTTCTATTTCTGTCAGAGGGCAATATGAATGTTCTACCATGTTCCATCAACACACTCAAAGGGTTATACGATCTATCCGGTGTGGAAGTAGGCCAACATTTCTATTGGCAAATAGGGGGTTTCCAAGTCCATGCCCAAGTACTTATCACTTCTTGGGTCGTAATTGCTATCTTATTAGGTTCAGCCACTATAGCTGTTCGGAACCCACAAACCATTCCAACTAACAGTCAGAATTTCTTCGAATATGTACTTGAATTCATTCGAGACTTGAGCAAAACTCAGATTGGAGAAGATTATGGTCCTTGGGTTCCTTTTATTGGAACTATGTTCCTATTTATTTTTGTTTCTAACTGGTCAGGTGCTCTTTTACCTCGGAAAATCATACAGTTACCTCATGGGGAGTTAGCTGCACCCACGAATGATATAAATACTACTGTTGCTTTAGCTTTACCCACGTCAGTGGCATATTTCTATGCGGGTCTTACTAAAAAGGGATTGGGCTATTTCGGTAAATACATTCAACCAACTCCAATACTTTTACCAATTAACATCCTAGAAGATTTCACAAAACCTTTATCACTTAGTTTTCGACTTTTCGGGAATATATTGGCTGATGAATTAGTAGTTGTTGTTCTTGTTTCTTTAGTACCTTTAGTGGTTCCTATACCTGTCATGTTTCTTGGATTATTCACAAGCGGGATTCAAGCTCTTATTTTTGCGACTTTAGCCGCGGCTTATATAGGTGAATCCATGGAGGGTCATCATTGACTAGCTTCCAAAATAGTCTTGTTTTTTTTTTTTTGAAAAAAAAAACAAGACTATCCCAACTCATGGGTGGCTCAAGATAATCTACTTGGGGAACATGATGGATATCTACAAATATGGTAGATACGATTTAGAGTAGGGTCAATAAAGATGTACGATATTAGGGAATTAAAAAAAAAAAAAGGAAAGAGATCGAAAAGATCTTTTTTCCTAAGATTCCCGTTTGGTCCATTTACGTCATACCTCTCCAATTGATATTCTATTTATATCAGTCAATTACGATTACGGTATTACGATTCATAATTTGAATAAGAAAGAATTGTTATGTTATCTGTTTCCGACGTATGCCTAAACAAAAAAACTATGTTCTATCAATTCAATGGTTGACAAAAATTGTCTGCAATTGGATCAATCAAATCTTGATATGGATATGGAATGGTTCGGGCTGATGAATCCATCCGTTTATATCAATGCGCAATAATGATAAAGAAAAGGAAGAGAAAAGTTTACAAACAAATAAGATTCAGAAAAAGGTAGGTTAGGGAGGTTGAGCTGGGTATATGTAATGGCTATAATTCAATCCCTGTGTATGTTTCGAAGAATGATTCTATAATCCAATTCAATATAAGATACGAATGGTTTACGTTATGGAAGAAACATATGTATATGTGATATTAGATATTCACGAGTTATATATGGACTATCCATATATATTATTTCCCATCCCACTGAAGTTAGATGGATTCCAACGGAAGGACTTCCGTTTCATCTTTGGCTGTGGATTGAATGAATAAACAGATGAAGTTAAGGATATAGAAGAGAAAGAGCGAAGAATTGAAAGAGTGGTTCGGAACAAAGAAATGGAAGAACTAGAATCGTATGACTTTACAAAGACTCCATGGATAGGAACTAAAAACGAGATATTGAAGCAGTTATGATGATTCAGTAATATCATCACTTCAATTTGGAGTTCTTAGTTACTTCGACCCGATGGATCTTAGTGATGGAATAATAAGTCATAATTCAGTGATTGTATCATTAACCATTTCTTTATTTTGGTGCGAGGAGCTTACCATGAATCCACTGATTTCTGCCGCTTCCGTTATTGCTGCTGGATTGGCCGTAGGGCTTGCTTCAATTGGACCTGGAGTTGGTCAAGGTACTGCTGCGGGCCAAGCTGTAGAAGGTATTGCGAGACAACCAGAAGCAGAGGGTAAAATACGAGGTACTTTATTGCTTAGTCTGGCTTTTATGGAAGCTTTAACAATTTACGGACTGGTCGTGGCATTAGCGCTTTTATTTGCGAATCCTTTTGTTTAATCCTATAAATGTGAAAAATACGTACTTATTTTTTTCTTATTTGATTGCCGTGAACTTGCCGCTTGCTTCTTCGAATTATATCAACACTTTACTCCTACAACCACTTATTCGTTGAGACAATACCCCACCCCAGGGAAAAGGCTGATTTGAGGATGAGGAATTAGTAGATCCACTCGCTTTCTTCCTTTCCATCCTTAATGGAACCCTTTTTTTTTTTTCACTTTTAGGAAGCGTTGTAACAAACGAGGTATTTCGCAATTGGCATGAGACCCGGGACCTCATATTAATAAGTATTTTATTGGATTGGGAACTTCAATTGAAATAATAATAAAGAATAAATGAAATTTCAAAATGAAATGAATCTATTTTATAAATAAATTCATATTTATAAATAAGTAAATAAATAAAAAGAAATCAATCAAAAGTGGGGCGAAATTATACAATAAAGAAAACTCTGTTCAATTAATTTTGTTAGTCCTATCTATAAGAGGAGAGCATATGAAAAATGTAACCGATTCTTTCGTTTCCTTGGGTCACTGGTCATACGCCGGGAGTTTCGGGCTTAATACCGATATTTTAGCAACAAATCCAATAAATCTAAGTGTAGTGCTTGGTGTATTGATCTTTTTTGGAAAGGGAGTGTGTGCGAGTTGTGTATTTCAAGAATAGGCTGGATCCAACCAGCTGCACTTATTTACTTATTTATTTATAAATAGGAAAGTTATAACTAGGAAAGAAAGGTGCACGATCTCAACGAATTACTTCTGAATAAATTCAGAAATCATATGTAAGAACCATAGCATTTCGTGACTCATTGGTAAATCGACTTTGATTCTCTATCAACCAATAATGTGGGACCATTAACATGGTTAAAGCTAAACCGTTTGAAGTCCAGGCACAACATGGTACTCTTTCTACCACTACGTTAGTACGGATATGGTTTAAAAATGAATAGAATAGTTGGCAATTTATCTGATATAGAACACTCATATCAATAAAATGATTTGAACCATTTATTGAAAAATGAAAAAAAAAAACAAATGGGTGCCTCGCCCCCTTTTTGTATCCAACGCTAAATCGACGGCCTGTGTATAAAATAAGAAGAATTCTTTGGATTTGAAGAAAAAAAAAAATGAAAAATTCATAAAATAATAAATAAAAAAAAAAATAAACAACTTTGCTGACAATTACAGATTTTTTGTCTGGTCGGAAGAGTCCTCCGAATATTCTGTTCTGGTCTTGTATCAGTTTCGATATCGTGGAATACGAACAGAGAAGAGAGGGCAGGCTCATTACATTAAAAGATATGGGAATGCCCATTAAGTAACTGAGCGTGAGAGCCAAATGAATTGAAAGATTCATGTTTGGTTCGGGAAGAGATCATGGAAGTTTAGTTGTGAAATGAATGGGAAGATAATCTACTTTCATTAAGTGATTTATTAGATAATCGAAAACAGAGGATCTTGAGTACTATTCGAAATTCAGAAGAACTACGTGGAAGAGCCATTGAGCAGCTCGAAAAAGCCCGGGCTCGCTTACGGAAAGTGGAAATGGAAGCAGATGAGTTTAGAATGAATGGATACTCTGAGATAGAACGAGAAAAAGAGAATTTGATTAATGCTACTTATAATAATTTGGAACGATTAGAAAATTTCAAAAATGAAACCATTAGTTTTGAAGAACAACGAGCAATCAATCAGGTACGACAACGAGTGTTCCAGCAAGCCTTACAAGGAGCTCTAGGAACTCTGAATAGTTGTTTGAACAGTGAGTTACATTTACGCACCATCAGTGCTAATATTGGCATGCTCGGGGCCATGAAAGAAATAACTGATTAGCCCTTCCACTGTAGGCATTATTTTTTTTTCTCGCTTTGCTTCCGAAAAAGAATTAAGAGACACTAATGGTAACCCTTCGAGTCGACGAAATTAGTAATATTATCCGTGAACGTATTGAACAATATAATAGAGAAGTCACGATTGTGAATACCGGCACCGTACTTCAAGTAGGCGACGGTATTGCTCGTATTCATGGTCTTGATCAAGTAATGGCAGGGGAATTAGTAGAATTTGAAGAGGGTACCGTAGGCATTGCTCTGAATTTGGAATCAAATAAT
>NW_027519114.1:22500-29935 GCF_043159265.1 Tasmannia lanceolata
TACAATATGATTATTGTATATGAATGTACCGTTTGTCCAACAAAACAAGGGAGTAAAACGTAATCAAGATAGTATCAGAATCATGAAAATTGGAGTGCTGATGTGTTCCAGGGGGAAGGCTTGATGAAATAGGAGAAGAGAATGGGGGCTCATTTAAATAACAAGTTATATCTTTTCTTTTGCTGGTGGAGTTATTACTGACAGTCCCGGCCTGAAAGATCCATTTAAGTCGGAACATAAGATTGAGTTAAGTTGCGCAAGAATCCATAGCTCCATTTTTTTTTTTCAACTTCTTCCTCGAGTCTTTCAAGCAAAGAAACGATTTTCTCAAAAAAATAAAAATAAAGAAGGAGAGTTTTAATTTGAGTCTTATCTTTTTTCGAAGCTATTCCTTTCTTCCCTATTCATTCACCTGTCCGATCTTCTGAATTGGGGTCAATTAGATCTAGTAAAAAATCATAGTATTCATTTTGTTTGTGTTTGTGGACTCAAATGTTCAAACAAAGCTTGTCCCTTGAAGAAATAAATGAGTTCTAATAGAAATAGAATATGTATGTTTTTTTATTCCAGTAGGGAAATCGAGAAAAGGAAAAAGAAAAAATAATAAGAAATGAAACTCCTATCATAGGAATGGAAATAGTCCTTCTTGCTCTTGTTGCTGCTTCAATAACAATTTGGTTTTCAAATCAGAAAAATAATTTGATCCATGATTCATTGGAACAAAAGAAGGAACGGCCTGGCTAGGTACTGTACTGGCCAGGCCGGGGGAATAAAAGAACCCTTCGGACGAAATCAAAGACGTACTCTTTCTATTGGAGATATCTGTTTCGAATCGTTATCCAAATTGAATTGCGGATAAAATTCGTATATATATAGTAAGTATAATATAGTAAGTATAAATAAATGTATAAAATAAATAAATAAAGATAATTCGTATATATAGTAAGTATAATATAGTAAGTATAAATAAATGTATAAAATAAATAAATAAAGATAAAGAAAGACTTTGATCAATATTTACTTCAGGCGTCGCATATGAATTATCTTTTTGTAATTGGGAGAGATGGCTGAGTGGACTAAAGCGACGGATTGCTAATCCGTTGTACGAGCTGTTCGTACCGAGGGTTCGAATCCCTCTTTCTCCGTTCCCTCGGATCACTTGAGATTTATCTTTCGAATTCGAAAAAATATCAAGTCCTTTATCATAGTTAAATGTCTGGAATAGAGAAAAGCATAGGAAAATGCAGAAATCAAGCAAGGAAATAATGAAAAATCTCTGATTTTTTTATTCCTCACGTCCAGGATTACGTCCTGGATCATTAGATAGGAATCCGAAGATGAAGAGAGAAACAAAGAATATCACTACTGTGTAAACGAAGAGTTTGAGAGTAAGCATTGCACAATCTCCAAGATCATTTTTTTTTTGTTTTTTGCAAAGGAAATAAGGGAATAGATTCTCTATTTTTGTACCACATATCCTTGACACCAAGAAAAGAAATGAAAAAGTGGTTTCTAGAAAAGAAAGGAATTTGCAGGAATTCCTTTGTTACCAAAATTATCTTGTCATACCCCAATTAGGTATTATGGGGTACCATAATGGGGTCTTTGACCCCTGGAACTGGAAGGGCATAATGCGGAAATTAGGTGATCCAGATTCATCGCGGCTATCAAAAAGCAAAAGAATTTCAATCTTTGAATCGAGGGTTCATAATGTAAGACTTATCTGATCTTATCAATTGTTATGTTAGAGTTGAATTTATTTTATCGAATAAATCATGAATATGAATGTTTCTAGGACAGTATTAAAGATCTCATCGAAAACTTACAGCAGCTTGCCAAACAAGGGCTAAGAGAAAAAAGAGCACAGGTATGACTGGCATAAAATCTACGATTGGATTGAAAAAAGCATAAGCTTCGGGCAATTTGGCGAAGAAAAAGCTACTCGAATGAAGGGCAGAATTAAGACAGATACAGATCAAACTAAAGATATTAAGCATAAGAAATATTTCGTTCTTGGAGATAATTTCATTTTTATTGAGTTATTGATATAAGGGAAAAATTAAGAAAGAAGAGAAGACAAAAAATCCTTCTTTCTTTTTCTTTGAACTTCCCCCAATCAAAAATCCTTCAATTCTCAAATGAGAATAGAAGGAATCATACTTTCATACAATATCTTAATTGACTTATATGGAATGATCAATGAATTCATTTTCATTCTACATTTACACGTATAGAATCCTAGCAACAACCTATTCCATAGATATTTGGGCTGGAATTGACGAATAACCAATAACAATATTAGTGTTTATTAGTGTCGAATTGAAATCTAAATGGGGCGTGGCCAAGTGGTAAGGCAGCGGGTTTTGGTCCCGTTACTCGGAGGTTCGAATCCTTCCGTCCCAGACCGCTTCTATCAAAACAAAGATTGTTCTCTTTAACAATCTTCTGTTTAAGAGTATAAGGTATAAGGTTGGATACAATATGATCCAATTTTTCTTTCTGAGTTCTAATGATTCTTCTATGAATCATAGATTCCTTTCGATTTCCAATTGTAAGAAAAAGAATCGAGTATAAATTGCGGATGGAAATAAACATCTTTTACCTTTTTGATATTAGGTAGGATGGGAACATAGATCAAAGTTGAATTAAAAAAAAAATGGGATGGGCCGTTCAGTGTATGCCCGTCCCGCTCTACTCATATTCATATTGGGGTAAGTTAGTCACTTATAGAAACTTTATGCCCATCTATTATATTTTGATTCTCACATGATGCATTCTAAGTTGAAATGCGAAAGATAAGATCTCTATTTTTTCGAAACTAAACATGTTAGTCAAAATGACTAATTCTATGTGGATCCTGAATCCTAAACAGGAGGGAGTTCTTGGGACTAATTACATCACTGGGATTAAAGTTCTTAAGACTGGGTGTGGGTGGGGTAAAATCAAAATTAAGAACAACGAATTGATCTGGACCCATTTTGCTTTGTACCTATACAAGATAATATAACATACCGCAAGAGGATCTTTTATTATTTGATTGTCTTGGGGTATGATTCATGATCCCCATAGAATTCGAGTTAATCGGCAATGGAAGGTATCAATTTTTCAATATCTGTGTCGTCCGGATCTCATTAATAAACAATAAAGTGCAATATGGAACAGATTTTTTTTCTTTGAGCCTAATTGCTTTTTTTTTTTTTGCATCTGGCTACAATAAATAATTGGAAGTCAATGTAGTGATTGGGAGGAAGATTCATATATTCCATTCACTTTACTTTTGACTTGATAGAATTTATGGAAGGGTTACTAAACCTAAAGTAAAGCAAAATCTGTATAAAATGAACCATGCCTACATGTATTGTTATTGTTTGTTCTATTTCAGTGATACCGGTATTTCGGCTGCGGTGAAAAAGATCTTTGATACCTTACCTTAAATATCTATGATTACTCCCGTTGACAATTGTTCTGTGTATCTGATGGATACGGAAAGATCATACTCCTACGGTTCTGGTTTTATCAATCAGATGGAAGAATAACAACCTTAATCTTATCTTACATGAGAGCTTTTTTCCATCCATCCCATCCCCATGAAAACAAATAAATTGAATTTGTTTCTCGATCCATCTACCTGCTTTAAATCATTAATGATTCAATTGGAAAAGGAACATGGATTTCTCTTATGTCTTATGATGATCAAATTTAGTCATTACAGGAAAACTTATTTCCATTAATGATAATGATGTCGAAGTAGGAAATTATGATGTCGAAGTAGGAAATTCTTGAAACCTTTTTTCATGATTCCTTTATCAATCCTTAGATACTTGAAGAAGCGCGAGATTGATGAACCTAGTCTATAATCGATTCATTTGCGACTTTTCCGAGTCATTGGAATAGCTTATTTGGCTAATGACTTATTTTGTTCCGGTATTGAGTATTGAGAATCTAATTAAAGACCTTTCTTTAATTTAGTTGTTCGAGAAAGAGTTGGATCCTTCATGATTGATTGTCCCGAACAATCTGTTGAAGATGTAGATGTAAAGAAGTGTTAAGTAATTCGTTTATTCGTCTTTTTTAGAAATGTGTTTCATTCATACGGTCGAATATGGGGTAAGATTGAATCTTTGTCTTTGCTTGTGGGGCCTTCTCTAGATGAATACCTATCCATCCATATATATATCAAAATATCTATAATATAGATATCAAAATATATATCAAAATCAAAATATAGATATAAATATCTATTTATATATATAATTTATATATATATAAATATAAAAGTATGGACTGCTGTGTACCGATTGAGCGTACCGATTGAGCCAATGACTATTCCGGATTCCATATTGAATCAATTCCATACCGGTTCAAAATTAGAGGAATGTTATGGTAAAACTTCGTTTGAAACGATGTGGTAGAAAGCAACGTGCGACTTGAAAGACATGATCGGCTGTGGATTCTTGCATCCACCATTTTATATATCAATGAAGATGCTCTTGGCTCGACATAGTTTGTTCTGTTCTACTAGGACCCCCCAAAATTGGGGGTTGTAAATAGTACATGATGTAGCTCGAGTATAAAGTATTGATTCATTTATCAAGGGGAAGGATCTAGGGTTAGTGCCAATCAATAAGTTGGAACAACTTCGTAAGTATATCTTCGATATAGAAATCCAAAGGTTCAAATTCCAACAAGTTTCGAATAAAAAAAAACAAAGTAAAATTTGCCGGAATTGGTAAAACTATTTTGATCAAAAGTGTATTACAGGGGAATCAATCGTTCGTATGATTCTTTCAATAGAAAGAAATAACAAAAGGTATGTTGCGACCATTTTGAAACGATTAAGGATCACCGAAGTAATGTCTAAACCCAATGATTCAAAGCAAAGATAAAGGATACCGGAACAAGGAAACACCATTTTCAATTGTCTCAACAACTGGAACTAGATCAGAATGAGGAAGAAAAAGAGATTCTAGGCGGGACAAATAAAAGAGGTTAGAGACGGCTCAACAAATGTCCAAGGATTTCCCTTTAAGCTCTTTGAGAATTGCCCAACTTGAGTTATGAGTACGAATGATATTTCTTTTTTTTTTTCAGGAAAGGAAAGGAAGGAAGAACAAAAAAAACGACTCAACTTATAGTCTAATTGATGATTTTATGGATACATTTGTCACTATATGATATGCATAGCATAAATTCAAACTCGAATCATTCTTTCTCGAGCCGTATGAGGAGAAAACCTCCTATACGTTTCTAGGGGGGGCATTGTTCATCTATATCTATCCCAATGAGTCATCTATCGAATCATTGCGATTGATGTTCGATCCCAAAGAGAAGGAAGAGATCTTCGTAAAGTGGGTTTTTACGATCCGATAAAGAATCAAACTTATTCAAACGTTCCTGCTATTCTATATTTCCTTGAAAAAGGCGCTCAACCTACAGGAACTGTTCATGATATTTCAAAGAAGGCAGAGGTCTTTAAGGAACTTCGAATTAATCAAACGAAATGAAATAAATGAAATAAACAAAAAAGGGGGGTGCCCAGTATCTTATCGAGCTTTGTGTAATTCTTTCTCCACCACTCCGATTTTTCTTACTCTATTCATACCTATTCACTATTGCTCCTCTATAATCCCATATCAGATAACGATAACGAAAAAAAATCTTTTTTTATTGATATGAGACAGATAGAAAAAAAAATCTCGAGTGAATAGATGAAATAATCGGATCTAGAAAATGATGGTATGGGATTACCATCAATCGGATTGTTTTCGTTGGGACTCCACCAACAAACAAGGGGTCAATCTTGTTTATTGTACCTCTATTGAATAAACTAGAGATTTTTTTCCTACTTTTTTTTTTTTCTTATTTATTCCCCCATCCACACTTCATTTCTGATCTGTGTAGTGTCAATCCAACACAAGTACTTATTTTCTTTAATTGAATTTGTTTTCTCAACCAACATTCAATTCATATTGACAATGTTGTATCGATCAAATATAATTTGATCGTGGATAAATAGATCCATTTATCCCAGCCTCATAAGTTTGTTTCTTTATTTCTTTACTTTATTTCAATTTCACTCAAATGGTGAGTTCGCCAGATTCGCTGCGACACAAGAAGTATCTTCTTAATGAAAAATGAAAAAAAAAAATATTGATAAAAATATGGATGATCCATAAATTTTGGCATCCATCTATATTGATCCGGGAATTCGTTGTATTTTCATCTAATCTGTTCATTTTGATGTTCATAATTGATCATCAAATTTTCTTTTAGATTTGTTTGTTACTAGTTCAATGTTTTGACGGGGTCGAGCAATCCAATCCCAATCTCTTGGTTTGAGTTTTATTTTTATTCCGATCGTATCTACACACCATATTTTTCCGGGTTGCTAACTCAACGGTAGAGTACTCGGCTTTTAAGTGCGGCTATGATCTTTTACACATTTGGATGAAGCAAGGGATTCGTCCATACCATTGGTATAGTTTGTAAGACCACGACTGATCCTGAAAGGGAATGAATGGAAAAAATAGCATGTCGTATCAATGGAGAATTTTGTTGATAATACTTTATCCTTACCGAATCGGTACAAAATCTTGTTTTGATTCTTGGAACGGGACCAAACCAATTCACCATTGGATCGAGTGAATAAATGGATAGGGCTCTATCGCTCCAATTATAGGGAAACCAAAAGTAACGAGCTTTTGTTCTTAATTCGAATGATTACCCGATCTAATTAGATGTTAAAAATAGATTAGTGCCTGATGGGGGAAAGGGTTCTCCTGTGAGTAGATTATCGATTCCTTTTTTTAATGAATCCTAACTATTAAATATTCTTTTCTTTCTCGATTATGGAGTGGAAA
This sequence comes from Tasmannia lanceolata, assembly GCF_043159265.1. Lineage (NCBI taxonomy): Eukaryota > Viridiplantae > Streptophyta > Magnoliopsida > Canellales > Winteraceae > Tasmannia > Tasmannia lanceolata. Next base: position 29,361 of record NW_027519114.1, read on the forward strand.
CGAATGTGTAGAAGAACGGTATACTGATAAAGAGAATTTTTCCAAAGTCAAAAGAGCGATCGGCTTGCAAAAATAAAGGATTTCCAGTCATCTCTTGTAACTATAACGAAACAAAAAATTAGATGGAAAAATGGAGGATCTGTTGATTGGCTTCCTTGTCTCCGGGGTATCCATTCTTTTCTTAATCGATTCTTTTATTACTATATACCTTGATACCTTGTTTTGACCGTATCGCACTATGTATTATTTGATAACCCAAGAAATCTCTATGCTTTTGATTCAAGTATCATTTCAAATGGAGGAATTACAAGGATATTTAGAAATAGACGGATCTCGACAACAATGCTTCCTATATCCGCTTCTCTTTCAGGAGTATATCTATGCACTTGCTCATGATCATGGTTTAAATGGATCGATTCTTTACAAACCCATGGAAATTTTCGGTTATGACAATAAATTCAGTTCACTAATTGTGAAACGTTTAATTACTCGAATGCATCAACAGAATCATTTGATTCTTTCGGTTAAAGATTCTAAACAAAATCTATTTGTTGGGAACAACAAATATTTTGATT
>NW_027519115.1:0-5000 GCF_043159265.1 Tasmannia lanceolata
TCCGTTAAGCTTGACCGCATCCTTGTTTTTTCTCCTTCTCTGACTACTGTTAGAGCGGAGGCCGATCGAAGTGAGGTCATGAATAAGATACAAATAGGCTCTAACTTCTGCTTCCTTATCTCTAGTTGGCAAGCATGGCTTGTATGCTTCGAGAAAGGCCTGTCAAAAGCCTCTTTCTCAACTCCCGCCATCGACCCTTCTCTTATTGAAGCATTGGTCAAGCAAGTCAGAGCCAATCGAACTTGAATTACTACTGGCGGATGGTAGACTTGACGGCGGTCGAGTAAGGCGACCGAAGGGAGTTAGGCATGGCATGGGATCTAACGAAGGGGAAGCGTCATCAACTTGATTGCCACAAAATGGACAACTTCAAGGCAGAGATTAGAGATTGATCTAAGAAAGAAGTGAAGAGTAAGCAAAGCCATTTACGCACCATGGACATCAAGCTGGCTCCCCTACTCTTTCACCTATTCAAAGACAGAGAGAGTGGCATGAAGGAAGTTCGTATGAGCAAGCCCTTGGTAGGCTTGCCATCTTGCAAGATCACCTTGTGCTATCAAAGCTCGAATAAATCAAAGCAAGGCGGGCATATGACGATAAATGGGAGCGAATTGGCCTTAGACAGAGATGGAGGCTAGAACTCAACTTGATTGACCTATCTCATGAGAAGAGGAAGAAGCATATCACATTCGAGGGTCAGCCTCAAGGTTGATAGCGAACCGTTCGTTAACACTCACCCTGCCGCTTCTTCCATTCGGTGAGAGATCGTGAGAAGAATTGTTACAGAAAGCGTATAAATCGAGGGAGTGAGATATAGCTTTCCCCTATGAGTGGCAGCCAGGACTGCTCTCTTTATAAAAATGGAGCTCTTCCCACCTCTTGTGGATGACAAAGGTTTGAAGCCGGTTCAACAAGCAGCATAGTAGAGAACACTATGCGAATCGGGAGGAGAGCCTTTCTGTGGTTGGTTGTACGGACGCTGATTGAAGACAGCCCTCACTTCGATCGCCTCTAAACGGTCGCCTTGCTCTCCCTATCCTCTTCAAGGGCGGACCGATAGTCTGCAATTAGTTAGAGTCCAATAAGGGATTTAGCGAGCTTAAGAAGGATAAGAGGCATGAGAAGCCCTATATAGAACAGAGGAAAGAGCACATGCTAAGCGAATTGACCCATTGTTAGATCAAAGCGTCGCTTCACTGAGGCCTACTCCCCCTTTATCTAGACTGGATAAGCGGCATATCTTAGCATACCTTGTTAGAAAGGAGATAGGGATCCTTTGCCCATTGGGTAAGCCCTACATAGCGTTATCAGACTTGGTATTCTCAACGTCTTTCATAAAGAGCTGGAGGGAGTTATACGACCTAGCTCTGGATTGAAAGGTGACCCCCTCACTAGTTGATTTAGTGAGCACTCCCCTTGTTATCTCTTCGCAAACTAGCCTCAACTCAAGGGGGAGCTCAGCGACCGATCTTGAGCCGGATCAATCACTCGTAGGAAGCCACTCCGAGTGGAATGGTCTAAGTCTAATAAGGCTTTCGGTATAAGAAGCGAATACATGCTTCTCTCTCCTCTTTCCTTTAGCTACCGATCTCCCTTTGTGCATTGGGTCCCTTTTCCTTTTTCAAGAGCCAACTTTAGAGTGGAAGCCGGTCCCACAACTCGATAAAGCAATGGACCCAAGCTTTTTAGACTCGGTCTCCGCTGCTGCCTTGCCTTACTAAGTGAAGTAGGAAGAGCAATCCCAAGGGCTCAAGGATTCGGGGCTAGATGGATTCATGGCCTAGCCTCTCTTCCAAGTCGAGTGAATTACCAAGAGCAGCCCCATGCCAGGACTGAAGATCTGGACAATGATTGTGGTGGTTCTATATAGCCTAGATCTGCTGCACCTTGTTCTAGAAGGAGTTAGGGATTCGGGCTTTGATCGTCGTCCTGAAGATCTTTCGTAGCAGGGGCATTCATCACTCTTAGACTTAGAAGCCTTGCCTTCTTCGACCTTGACTGGAACTTCACTCTATTAGGACGTCTTAAGGCCGATGGATTGGTGCTTGCTTGATTGAGAAAGATGCGATTCTAGGGCATTAGCCCAAGTGTTTAATGGGATTCCAGTGAGTCATACATAGGATGTATAACAATGATAGGCGAGGTCTCCCATCTTCTCTGAATATGTTAACAGAGCCCGATCCGAGGAGCGAGTTTATGAGCCTTCCTCTTCTGCCCTGTTTAGATAGGATTGAAGGAAGATAGGGAGCACCTAACTCATTGAAAGGGAAAAAGCCATAGACGAATCTTTCTAAGATAATACCGTTTTTAGAGTGATGGGTTCATTCGGAGCGCACGGATCTTGAGGTGCTTCAAGCGATCCTCCATGATCTACAGCAAAAGGGATCTTCCAGCTCTTACTTTCGAGAGGGCGCGTTCGAAGCGCTTGGAGCTCAATACGTAATTTCACCCGACAGCCCACTTGAGCAATTTGCCATTCTGGGGCAAGGAGATATGCTTTCCTGAGATTGAGAATACCTCCTCCGGTTTTCGGTTGTGGCTACGGTAAAGGTTACAAGTGAGGTTGAAGGTGCGGCTAGCTATCTGACAGAGGCAGGCCTGGCAGGCGGGGGCCCATAACTAAAGACAAGGTTCGAAGACCAGTTCATCCATCGACCGGAATACAACAAGTTTAGAAGGAGTGGTAGTAGATTATAGTATAGTGGGGAGCCCTAATCAATAAGCCGAAAGAGTGGCATAATATACAGCTAAGGCGGGCTGACTTACGTACGAGACTTTATTCGCTTAGTTAAGTGAGTTGAAGAACAAGATTTCATCCTTATTTACATACGAGCGGGGTTACGAATTACTCCATGCAAATCATCACGAGCTTGACGAATCCTTATGTGAGTGAAAACATAGAAAAAGTAAAGTAATGACCCTTGGTTATGAACGAGTTTTGGACCCAGCGAGTTAAACGATTTAGCGAGTCCCACTCTTCATAAGAAAGATCGGTTTAGAAAAGTAGTGCGTATTATTCGTTGTTGCTATTGCTGAGGTTTGTTACTCTCTTTGCTTAGAGGTTTCCTCCTCTCTTCGAAGCGTGCCTTACAGGTTTATTGATTATTTTCCTTCCCATGGATCGTATTTTTCCATCATCTCCGTCTCGCTTTTCTCCCTCAAGCCTTTCTCCTGCTTCTCGTCTTGGCTTTTGTTTCCCACGTAGCTACAATTAATTTCCCTCCCCTTTATAGCGTTCCTGGTTTCAATGGTTTCAAGGTGTTTAAGTCTCGTGTAGGCTTTGACAATGTATACTCGTGCCTTCTCTCTGTTCCTGCTCGTGGTCATTCTGTTGTTGATCATTCTCGTGATCTTCCTTTTTCTCCCCTTCCTCGTTCTCCGCATAGTGCTGTTTTTTTGCGTAGTGCGGATAGCACGGTTTCATTTCCTAGTATAGGTTTGATTCATTCTCTTTTGCCAAGCCTTTTGCTTGGCTTCTTGTTTTGGTCTTATTATGATCCGTATGTGGTTCGTATGTTGTTTGTTCCTTCTGTTCCCGCTGCCGCTGTATCTGGTGGTGTTTTTGATCCAGTTTTTCTGGATTCTTCCGTGGTTCCTCCTGTGTCTTCCGCGGTTTCTTCTGATCTTTCTGTCGTTACTCCTGAGGTTTCTTCCTCTCCCTCTGCTACAGAACTTGCTCTTTTTTTAGGTACTATTGTGGTCTTTGTGTATTTGCTTAAATCAAGCGTCAACTAATCTTTTACGAATCCGGCAAGCTATAATCCTTCTCCATCGTACAAGAGTAATATCCTAGTCGAAGTGTTTGTTGTCTTTGTTCCTGAACGACGGAAGTGGAAAGACACTAAGCGATAGGATTTAGTATCTTTGCTTCGAGACGCAAGCAAAGAGAGGTCCCGCCCGAGAAATGTGGCGGGGGAAAGGAAGTGGGCATGTGGGTCCTTTTCACCGGAGTTCTGAGTTAGTGAGTTCGAGTTCATTGACCGGAACCCGGGAACCAGATGTGAGCCCCCGGCGACTGAGGGAACTGAGTTAAACCAAGCCAAGCGAAGTAGCTGCGTAAGAAAGGCAATCAAAAGAATGAGTTGAGTTAAGGAACTGGTTAGATGGTATATTGAGCTCAGTCTTCCTCTCCCTTTGGTCGAGTGAGCTTTCGCTTCCTCGAAAGAAGCTCGAGCGAGGGTTGACATTATGCTTTCTGCAAGCAGGATCGAGGATGAAGTAGAGGATGAGAATGAGGACGTCTCTAATCACGATGAGGACCGAACGGAACGACTAAACCGAGAGGGCGAAGGAAGTAGGAAACAAACATCTCCCTTCCCCGTGCGTGCTAGCGTGCGAGCGTTCGAGCGTGCTAGCAGGGGGAGATATCGTAACGGAAGGAACAGAGGTACAGCCAAGGTACTCAACTAGGGCTGCTAGCGCCCTTGCTGTCGCAGCTTTAGTTGGGTAATCTGTCTTAAGTGTAGTAATCACCTTTACCGCTCTTTATATTAAAATATAGAAAGGATACAACTGGTAAGCTACTTGCTTGTGTAGAGGGAGCGCTCTCCGGGCAGTCTGAAAAGAGAATATCTGTCTGTCTCGCGAGGGTCTTTTAGAGAGAGGCAAAGAGCTAGCTTAGCTCTCTTTTGAGAGGTCACCTTTTTAGGGATTTAAAGTTTTCTTAGTTCCTAGCACCTCACCTTTATAATACTTAGGGACTGCAATCTTCTTTGAGGAAGGCGAGAAAGGAAAACGAAAAAGACTTTATCCCATGCATTTTCGCTAAACAAGCGCACACAATTATTCTTAAAAACAGGGAGGTTGAAAGGCTTCCACGAAGAGAGTACGGGGCTCGACCCGTACGCTTTACGAATCGATGACTTTTTAGTTCTATCTATGATCCCAATTGCGAAAATGATTTATTCGAGTATTAATGCAGCGCAAAACAGGAAAGGGGACAGATCCCAACTTGCTGGGAGAGCGAGTGCCCCGACCTTTCGGAGTTCTTTGAATATGGT
>NW_027519115.1:10000-32773 GCF_043159265.1 Tasmannia lanceolata
GAACCGGCCGGCACATCTTTTCAATCGAAATCCCAATCAAAGACAAGTTATACCAAGGCCAGGATCTGAAAGAGAAGAAAAACTTTCCGGAATTCCAAGTGACATGATTCCTTCAGAAGCTAAAGTGGAATGATCGAAGTCTCCTTCAGGTTCAGTCGAAGAGATCGAAGCGAAGTCATCAATTCAACCATTCGCATGGTCTCCCCTAAGACTGACCTCTTTTCCAAATGAACCGAACCTCGATACCACATTCATCAAAGAGAGACGGCCATTTCTCTAGGTTGCACAACCCCTTTAGATCGTTCTATTCGTGCTTGAAAAACGACCCCATCGGTCCGCTCCTTTTAATGGACATTCTTAGCCGTCCTCCGAGGGTTAACACCCCATAGATCAGATCGTGAACTCTTTCAGACCCTTAGTTTCACTTGGTTGGGGCAGAGTTTCAGCCTGCCTTCCACCGAATATAAAAAACCTTAGAGCTGCCTAACCTGCTGACATCCCGGCGAAGAGAGTCATTATTTGTGTCACATCTTCGAATTCGAGAGAAGGCTTTCCTGTTATCTCTCAAATTATAGGCATTGAAGCGATCGAGCGAGAGAAAGAAAGAAAACTATTGCACACGCCCCTCATTCGCCCTTTACTAATATAATAGAAGGTAAGGCAAAAGCAGCTTAAGCTCTTCTGATCACCCGAGAAGCCCTCGATGAACCGCCTATAGTATTATATATAATACTATAGAAATCCATTTTTTTAAGTATGATTAATCTGAGGAAGAATCGTAGTTCCTGCACCTTGCGTGGCGTCTCCCAGTCCACCACGGCTTGCACGCACCTTCTCTTGATCCAACCAACTCATGCCGTCGCCAATCCAGTGCCCAAGGAACTAGACCTTATGCAAAGCACCTTTTTCACATAGAGCTGATTTTCCCTTATGATCTGGAATTGGTCATAGTCTGCCAAGAGGGCTTAAAAGCGCCTAAGGATTTTCTGCCATAGTCCTTCATTAAGTTACATAGTTGTTTTAACACCAGGAGTCTCTTTAGGCAGTCCCGTGAAACAAGTTCCCCCTCAAGGGGAGTTATTAATCTTTCATAATAAAAGGCCCTTTATTAGTAAGGCGGTCCAGTAAAAATGAGTACCTTCACCCCCCTTGTCACTTAAAAGGTCAGAATGGGCATACTCCATTATGGGTGTAACGGAGAGAGGAACTCTCTTTCCAGAAGAGGGATTGGTAGTCAAAGTTTTCCCAAAAGATTAGGAAACTTAATCACTCCTGTTGAAGTCTTAGGTCTAGCACGTTGCACCCTTGAGCCCTCTGATCACTTGGTCAGTACCAATCCTAAGACCAAATGCTATCTCAAAAGAGTACATGCTGCTGCTCTAACCTCTAAAACCTGAAGAAGATTCCAGCCCTCCTCAGCGTGTATGATGCCCTGATGCTGTCATCCGATATCAGGACTGCGTTTGTCCAGGCGCTGCTGGATCCTGACAAATATCAAAGCCACTTCGCTGAGGTGAACATGAAGGAGGCCTTGTATGCCCAGTCTTCGGCTGCTGTCACCTTCACTAACGACGACCTCATGCTGAAAACAACTGAACACAATCGTCCCAAGTGATTGGGGAGATTGACAATCACAAGGTCAATCGCATCCTGTTAGACCCTGGTTCGTCGGTCAGCCTTCTGCCCCTGCGACCCCTCAAAGGGAGCCAACCAAAGCAGAAGTGAAGGCCAAGATGTTCCCCAAAACGGCAGAAAGATCTAAGCCAGCCTCGAAACTACAGAGCCGGTCGGAATCATCAGCAATTCCCTCTTCAAAGAATGACGAAGGTTCAGAAGGAGAAGCTATTCTCGATGCAGCAAGCAACGCAGAATCTGAATAGGTATTCCTCGATGATACATCAAGTGACGCAGGGTCAAGTGTGCTCCACGTCGGAAGTGAATCTGATTCTGAAAGAGAAGCCGAGCTGACTTAGTCGTCCAAAGGCCCGAAGTGAGTAAGGTGACATACGAGAGGGGACTTCTAGAAATGGAATTCTTCTCCGAAAAGAGGTCCAGACGATGCGCACTCCTGATGGGCTCACAAAATCCATGGCAAAAATGGAGGTATCGGTTGTGCAAGACCTGAAGACGTTTTATGTCCCATCCTAGTTGGCCGGGAGGCGTGGGACCTTGTTCTACCAGTCGACTGAGCAGCCCCTCTGGAGAGAAGACCAGATTCATAAGGAAGATCCAACCAAAGATGCCACCGAACCGGTGAAGACTCATTACTATTCGCCGAAGGTTAAGGAAACTGTTTTAGCGGGACGCCCCTTGGACCTTAGCCCCTTAAGGGTTGGGTTCTAGTGGCGGGCTCTTGGGTCGTCCGGACCCATATATGGTAAAAGTGGTGGCCTGGTTGGCCCCACACCCCTTATCATGCGTGTCTGTGGGAGCTGTTTGTGCTAGCGTTTTGGCGCTCGCCTTATGGTTCTCAGTCCTCTTTCGCCGAGATGCCTTTTCCAAATCTTTATTCCTTAGATTTGGCATCGGAACAACACCCACTATACTAGATTTAGCCAATTCGGGTGCGGATGGGGATTCTCCAATTGATTCTACAGATTCGGATTTGGATGCCTCTGCGCATAAAGATATGGATAGGGATGCGCCGATTCAGATGCGGCTAGAAAGGCTCGTTTGAGTGATTCATAAACCCTCGTCGGGATAAAAAAGCAAGGGTTTCATCCTCTGCTTATGGGAATGCTACTTCGAGAAATGCTGCTGAAGGATAAACTAGATATGTTGCGAGATAAACTGGATATGTTAGTTCGGCTGATGCTGGTTTGGATGCTTACCTTATCTTTTTCCACCCGGCCGCCCCCCCGGAATTGCAGGACCAGGAACTTCCTTCTATTACGGAAAAACCGATTCTTAGGTGCGCTCTCTCTTACTAGCTCACTGCTTTAGCGCACTTCCCTCTCTTCGCGCTATTGCTTACTTCCCCGCCCCACCACCAGCAAGCCGAAGTTAGAAGGAAATGGGAAGGCGCAAGCCCAAGACCTCCAATCCGAATCCGAACAGACCTATTAGTCAGTCTATCTTTGGAAGAATCTACATTTGCTGGGTGAAGCATTCCGGAAAATGAAATTAACATACCACTGGAATACCCCTATCGTAGATAAGAATCATATGGTTAAGGTCCCGGCACTCAAGACCGTCCATACTAGGGCTAGCTCGACTTAGATCGAAGTTCCATGCATCGTCCACAGAATCAGACTACCAACGATTCGGCATCCCACCACCTCATATAAATCCTTCTTAACATACGCTAATTCTGTGTTGCGCGCAAACGTCATCACACGTGGGTTAACCAGAATGCCACGCACTAAGCCCCTCCCTGTTAAGGCGAAGCGCAAGTAGAAGCCATGGTAGCTTACACCATAACAGCAGGCAGGTAGAAGGAGAGGGCCGCTATCGCCCTAAGCAGCAAGCGCTGAATCAACGCAGAAAGAATGAAGCTGAAGACCAAACTGAAGAAAAGAGTGAGTTTTAAGGATTCCAGTGAATCACCATATGGGAATCAAATCCGGCCCGATAAGAGTGTGAGTGATGATTCCGCATCTCGAAAAGCACCCTCCAAGTTTGACACCAACCTAGTCTTATATACGCTAATTCTGCCGTCTGCAGGCCCTCAATCTTCACGCGAAAGCAACGCAACCTATAGTGCGTTCTTCTTCCCTTGTTCATTGCGCTGGGCGAGGAGAGTAGCCAAGGAACCGTTTAACGCCGTGATATATAACAGCGGTGGCTTGCCTTTTTTCGGGCTCATGAGGACTGAGGGTTTCATGAGATATGCTTTGATGCTGTCGAAAGCATTCTGGCAAGCTTGATCCCATTCAAACAGTAGTCCTTTCCCCTATTAGAGAATGGCTGACACCCCCCTGCGAGGTTGGATATAAACTTTAGGATATAGGGAAGTCCCCCCTGTAGGCTTTTCAACTCTTGGATGTTCTTCGGAAGCAGTCATCTCGAGGATGGCCCCAATAAGTTGTGTAGCCCCCTGAGTCCAAGGGGCATGACTTTGTAGCAATAGACTCCTTTAGGTGTCCTGAAGGCAGTGAGTTTCTCATCTTCAGGTGCCATGCGGATTTGGTTGTACCCATGTATCCGTCCAGGAAGGACAAGGCTTCATACCCCGTGGTGGCGTCCACTAGTCACCCCGTAATCGGAAGAGTGGGACAAGGCGCTCAGGTACTTCCCTCTGTATTTAAGCTTATAACCACCCCAGATAGTGCAGGGATGGAGTAACAAGAAACTAAAGATGTGTACCTGCCTTGGAACTATTTAAATATGACCTTTACTAGGGAGTCTTGCTCTGAAAAAGAAGGTTCCAATGAAAACAGCACATTATGGCTATGACCAGCTAAAGATCACTGCCATCTCACGATCTACTATAAGGGAAAGTAGCCTCTTTGGTGGTTCGAATCCACGTCGTGAGCTTTTAATTGCATATATTAAAACAGTGTCTTCTTTTCCGCTCATCAAGTTCAAGATTGGATCTTACGCCAATGGTTACCGGCCGCGCAGGCTCCGTTTCGGGGCCGTGGTTACGGGCAACTACTGGTCCTCGGCTTCCCCTTTCTTTACTCGAACCGCTGACATCCGCCACAGGGTAAACCACCGCCTCCCCTTACTAATAGGGCCTCCCCGACTGATTCGATTCTACCATAGAGGCCAACGATAGACAATAACTCCCCCCCGAACACAGCTTACAACTTTCATCGTACTGTGCTCTCCAAAGAGCAACTCTTCTCAAAATCTCAAAAGGTGCTGAGTTGGAATCCCATTCTAAGGATTCTTGCGGTTCCGGAGGATCCAGCTACAGGAGAACAAGGAACGGAGAGCTCTCCCCCTTTTTCCGCCCGACTCTTTGGTCTTAAGAATGCTGGTTTTAAGAATGAGTGATTGCCCTTCCCTTACTTATCACGCCCTTATTATACAGTTCCCTTACTGCCCAACCTGAGAGCGGACAGCTTCTTCCAGCTAAACAACGAGTAAGGAAAGGTCAGTAAGGAAGAGCTAGTCTTTCAAGGAAACACAAGACACAGTGCAGTTGCATCGATTAACCTCTTTGGGTTAGGGAACGGTAACAGATTCCTAGTCTGATAGAGTCTATTGCGCGCGTGAGAGCTTTCTATGCTTAGCGCTAGGAGTGGCACTTGCCTTGCCTTCGTTAGGAGAGGGGTGAACGGAGGAAAGAAGAGTTGTACCGAAGACTTTCTATTAGCATACAATACAGTGCAGTCCCGCGCTTTGGCTTAGTCACCATCTCTTATAGCTTCAGTTAGAAGTGAAGTTGAATTGTGAGTGTGAGTTCATCTTAGCACACAACAGGCCGTCAAGAATGCAGTTAGCGGTCATCGATGAACCGAGCCGGGTTACCAGTTCTCGCTCCACCTTTTCGGCTTAGTCACTCTCTCATCGTTCCTGAGAGCGGATGTCAGGATTGAACAAGAAGAGTTGCTACGTGTAACATAAATAAGATTTTGAACCAGGGCTTCCTCTAACAAGAGAAGAAGCCGTTAGCAGTCCAGGTTAGGGTTTCGGTTGAATACCAATCTCCCTATTCTGATAGCAGAGTAGTGTTAAAACCAATAAGAGTTGTATGGGCGATGACCTAGTCTTTCAACACAGTCAACATCCTCAGTTTAGCAGTCAAGTGACCAGTTCAGTCATAGGTATTCGTTCTTTGAGTCGGTTTAGTTACAATCTCAGTCCACGGTGCATCCCGAGCACCATTAGTCTCACTATCTTTTCCCTTTCCTTTCATCTCTCTTCTAGAGCAAGATGGGGGATGGATGGGAGGAAATTTGCTTCTTCGCTAACCGCTCTCTCTTCGCGCTCTTTATAATCTCTGCTCTCTTCGTCCTCGGGGACTCTTCCGTTAACTGCGGCGACAATACGTTCTTGTACCCGATTCTCAGAGGAATCTCGTCGTCTTACCTCCGGAATGCCGTCGATCGGAGCCTCATTCCTGATCTCCTCGGTAAGCTTTTCTTCTCTCTCTGGGTTCCGTTTCTTTGATTTTCTCTGCTTTTGAAATGGATGGGTTCTTTGGATCTTCCCGATCGGCGGGACCGAGTCCGGTGATGGAGGGAAAGAAGTAAATTTAAAGCACTAATTCTGTTCTTTGAGCGGAGGTCTCAGAGATCTTCTTCAGTGCCTTCTCACTTAATGCTAACCGAGCAATAGCGCTCATCAGGGTGGTTTGCTCGGGTTAGCCAAGAAAGCCTTAGCGCGCAAAGGCATAGAGCTCAAACACTGGCTTAGTAACAGATTCAAAGAGTTTAGTTAGTGGTCCTCGCTCCGGGGATTCGGCTTAGTAACCATCTCCGTCCACCTTTTCGGCTTAGGTTACTCAGTCAACAGACTCGGCTTAGGGATAATATCCCTGCCCTATGGTTTAAGAAGAGCAACTCAAAGGAGTTGGTGTTAAACACCGATAAGAATGAATGATAATTAGTAGCTACTCATTACACACAAGAAACAGTGTAGGTTTCAGTTCAGTCTACGGTCTCCCCACCGGCAGTCGGATATCAATAATCACTTACCCTGCGTTAGTAGAGTGAGGAGTGAACGGACTCAAATACAGTTGTCAGGAGGGGCTCCGGCTTCTAAGGAATGAGAATGGGAATCGGCACCGTTCCTGCTGTGAGAGCTTGACTGATGCTATTCTACCTTGCCTTTTGATTTACTGATGTAAAGTAGGAACGCCCACTTAGAGGTTTCCGAACGGTCACGCTTTACCGCATTGTCTCATTGGTAAGGGGGCTATGAGCTAAGCTATACTTGTAATCAAAGGCTGACCCCGCGGAGAACCATCTAATGCTGTACTAGACTAGCTACTGTATGGCGCAAAAAAGAGCTCGTTAGGAGTCGTGGTTGGTGAATCCAAACGCTTGCGAGAAACGTCTGTTCCGCTTTATCCTTTCACTCATTTTATTGAAAAAATAATTGATCCACTGGTCTTTCTACGCTCGATCTCTACTCCCCGAAAGCTTACTCTCCTTTCTACCGAGCAAGCTCCATTCATGCCCAACCATCGCACACAAGAGACAGCCCTTCGGACCTATGACGAACCAGTATCGTACTCTAGGGCGGTCTAGTGAGAGCAAATGATCAAGCAAGAATGTGCCTACATCCGTAGATGCACTTCGTTGACTAGTGAAGGGAGTAAACCCTTGGGACTAACGTTGCCACCGGGGTCGCTCATCTTACTCTAGGGTAGCACTATCTATGGAAAGATGAGTGGTTGTGCTTCACTAGCCAAGTCCATGCACCTACAGCTCGATCTACTAGCGCTCTCTTCGATCCTTCCAGGTCAAGACCTTCGCTTTAAGACCACTTTTCGATGAGCAGATGTTTCGCTCAATTACGATCCATACTCAAACATGTTCGTTCGATGACACAATGCCTCACCTGCCCTCAGCCACACGTCTTTTTCGTTCGCCCTAGACCCACCCACCAAATGGAACTCTGCCCTTTCCAACCAAGGAACGAGCAACAACGGTTTGCTCCTGGGGCTCGTCTACACCACATCGACCTAGAGCTTACGTTTATCTTTATGTTTCGTTTGATTGATTCGTAAACCTTTCCCCGATCGAGGGCTTCCTCTCTCCGCTTTTAGACCATTAGGGGGGTGGGAACCCGCGATTATCTTTAGTCAAAGAGGCCTTTTTCGCCTTTTTTGAGGGCTATCTCGTGCCTCTCAATTCCCAATTCAAGCTTGGGAAGTGCCTTGCTTTATCTCGGTATGGTTCACCACATGCCTGTGATCTTTATCTTTCATGGCTTGGTCTCGCTAGTAGTAGTCTCATTCCCTGCCATCGGTAGTAGCATCAGTCTCTTTCCCTTCTCCTCGGCAGTCTGAGTGTTTCATCAAGTAGAAGGAAGAGCTCCTCTTGTGGATCACTCCCTCCCGTTGTGTTCTTCTTTCAATGCTTTCCACGGACAAGGGGATAGCCACTTCTTTATACAATTAGTTAAGAGTGATTCAATAGTAGCCCAAGCCATAGCTATTAGGCAGCTCTGATTCTCCCCCCCGAGTACTGCTCTAGCCCCTTTCTCGCATTGGCTGCTTGCTTTGCACGCTAAAGGCTTTTTCAACCTTTTGTTTAACGGGCTTCGCCCCTTACTTAATGTTCAGTTTGTGTACAGCTATGCCGAAATGAGGCAGGTCGGAAGGTTGGTGAGGGTGAGAAAGAAGTCCTGCTCTGCTGCCCTGTGTTAAGCAAAGTGAGTTGACTTCGTCATGTAGTTGACCGAAGGTCTATCCATGAGAATGAGCCGAATGGCCTATCCCAAAAGAGGAGCACGGGAGCTCACTCCCTCAATGAGTCTATCCTGCTTCAGGCCATGTTGTTAAGTCTCCTGGAACTAAACTCTTAGATGCAGCCGCCTCCATCCATCGGCAATCCGCTCCCGTACGGACGTTGACATGCTTAGCGAAGGTCTCCTTATTTACGACGAAATTTAGATCAGGTTGCACGAAAGGAAGGCTTAAGTCTTTAACCTCCCTCGCCTCTTAGCATTCCTAAGAACCGAGTTCCCCCCGTCGAGTCCTTCGCAGTATAGGCGTTCGCATGCTCTTCTCCACGTCCACCGTTTACGCAGAACGCTCGGATTAGCTCCTGCTGAAGAACTAGAAGCGGAAGTCCTTTATCTACTATTAGCAGCTAAAGGAATGAGGCTTTCCCCTTTATGAGATAGGGGAAGCTAGTATTAGACAGCCGCATTGGATTCTCCGACTTTTTTCTATAATGAGTGGGGCGGAGGATAGAGAATTTGAATTGGAAGGCTTAAGTCTTTAATTCCCTCCCTCACTGATTGACTCTTCCGGGAAATTTCGAATAGTAGAGACAGCAGAAGGTTTTGTGAGATTATTTCTTCAGCGGCGGATGGAGAGGCGGAAGGTGGGAATCGAGCATTACTGGCAGTAAAGGCGCTCTCGGAGTATCACCATGATCCGGTTGGGCTAAGGGGATCAATGGCTACGTGCTATGGAAGCGGGGAGGAACTGATTGTTTAATAGTTGTTTTGTAGATTAGTAGTTTAGATTAGATAGATTAGTTGGCCTGCTGAAGACACACCGAATCGAAAAACGGATGGTGTGATAGTTGCACACTCGCTTAGTGACTGATCCAGTGCCGGGGAGGAGGACCTCAAGCACTAATCAAGCTCAAACACTAAGAAAGTGTGCCTTTTTTAGCTATTGTTTTGTGATGTGATGTAAGGCGCGTTAGCCTATCTATAGTAAGGGGCCTTTTCTTGCTCGTTAGCGCTTTAGTTTTCAATAAGGACGTTTAGGCTTTACTAATAAGATATAAAGGGCTTTTTCAGCTTACTCTGCTACAGCGGACCGTTAGCAGGGTACCGCGGTTTGTGGGCTTGAAGGACTTAGCGCCGTGACAAGTGGTATCAGAGCCAAAGGTTAGGCCAAGCCATGGCTAGTGGGAAGAACCCGTAGGCTAGTGCCGTCGAAGAGGCCCTATTAGTAAGGGCCTGCCTTCCTAGCTAGCCGACTAATAGGGCTCTAAAGCACCTTCCCCCCTTCGCTCACTTGCCTTAGCTGGCCTAGGGCAGTGCCAAGGTGCCATTAGTGCGATCCTTTTCGTAAGAGTTATTTAGTCCGAAGGAGTCCCTAGTCCCCAGTCCGCTATCCGAAGTCCGCTATCCGGCTAGTCGCAAGTCGGAAGTCGGAAGGCAAGTCGTCCCTAGTCGCAGAAGCCTTTGATTAGTAAGGGGCAGGCAAGTCCCAAGTTCGAAGTCCGAAGTCAGGAGTCGTAAGTCCCTAGTCGCTAGTCGGAAGTCGGAAAGCTAGTCGTGCCAAGTCCGGAGTCTGCTGTCCGGAGCCTTTGATTAGTAGGGGGTGGGCAAGTCCCCATTCCGCTCTCAAGTCGGAAAGCAAGTTCGGAAGTCAGGACAGAAGCCTTTGATTAGTAGGGGGTCCCAAGTTCAATCATTCCATTCGCCTTAACGCACCTACCGGACTTGCTAAGGTGCTACTAGTGGCTAGCTTTAAAAGATCAGTAAGTAGGTGGAGCTCTTAGTGCTTGGTCTCTTCCCTGGTTGGCTACCTCAGTAGGTGCTTGTTTGGCATGAGCTGTAGCGTAGGCACAAGAAGTAGGAGGATCCAGAGGCGTAGGAGCAAGGTGCAGGAAAGCCAGGTGCTAGCTAGGTGTGGTCTCCTGCCTGGTCTATTGGTAGTCATCTTTCATCTGCTAGCTGTCTGAGGTAGGTGGTCTCCTGCCATTGGCTTAGCCTTAGCTCAGCCCTTGCAATTGGTCAGCTACACACGTCGCTTTCATTTCCTCTTTTATATGCCACTCCCCGGTCAACGCGAATAGATTCTTTGCTTGTTTACCCCGTCTGTTATAAAGATGTGATCTCCTTGCCCCCGCCCTTGCTTAAGGATTCTCGCCCTTCTTAGCTCTCTTCTTCCATCGGCTCTTCTTTCATCTGGAAGAATTGGTCCTCTCCTGTTGGCGAATCCCCTTGCTATAGTTGTTTCAAATATATATCCCATTTCTGCCTGTCCTGCGGCACATGCGGTACCAGCTCTTGTTCTTGATGTGGCTCTTTCGGAAGTTGCGGAAGATAGTATAGATGCCCCTGTTCTTTCTGCGGCAGTTGTGGATGCGCTTTACTTCTTTCTGAGTATCCCGGTGCAGCTGTCTTGTTCAAGCTATGGATCTTATATAGAGAAGGAGTGTTCAAGCTAGCTCTTGAAAGCAGTGCGAGTTAGGCGCGAATCGAATCCCTGAGATTGGAATGAGATATCGATAAATTCATTCAACTTCAAATCAATATTTTCTTTGTGTTCAGTACTGGTGGGCACATAGAGTATTTAAGTATGAAAGTCTGGGTCTCCCGCCCGTGTTAGCTTTAGCTCTTCGTCTTCTGCTAAGGGTTATCCGTAGCTTCTTTGCTTTGAGCGAATCCCCTGTAACGAATTCTTTGGATTCAATACTCCCCACTGCCCGCTCTTTTGTCAACTGCAACTGGAAACTGGAAAAGACCCTCTTCATGGCCTTATTTTTCTTGTCCAAAACTAGAGTTTTAAGGTGCGCGATTCAAGGTAAGCAAGAAAACGGCTGCGCGTTAGCTTACTAACGCGCAACGGCTTTCGCGCTAGGACGCTCAGCCCTTACTTGGCTTCGGGTTTTTCGGTTTTAGATAATTCTCTTGTTGTTGTTTGCGCTCTGTCCCTTTCCGGTATAATAGTTCTTCGTTTAGATGGCTATCCTTTAATGCTTTCGAGAGGTCCGGTCTTACTTTTTAGGGTATTACTGTGTTCTTCCGCGCTAGTCGCTGCTCGGCCTTTTGCTTCTTCCGCAGCTTGTTCCCTTGCTTGGTTACGTGTAGTCCCCTCAGTAGGCCCTTATTCATTGTGAGACCAGTTCAAATTCCAGCTATTACAATCCGTTTTTCTGTTGGGTACGTCTTTAGCCGTGGTGTATTGCCGAAATAGATTTGATATTGAAGCCCCGGCACGCATTTTTTTATTTAGTTCTTTCTTTCTATGTAAATCTTTCTTTTGGTATGTCCCGTCAACTTATTCTGTTTTAACCGACTGGCCGGCATCCAAGTCTCTGTCTTATCCCTTCGCTCCCGTAGGGTACTACAACATCTCTTTCAGATCCGTATCGTCCAAGTACCGGGCGGCGATATTCACCTCCCGTTATTCTTCACCGACGTTAAAACAGTTGAAGTAGTCTTCGACATCCCAAAGGAAGTTCTCCAAAAGTTTCTCCTCACGAGCTCCATCGTAGCACTTGGCTTCCTTTGCTTTCACCGGCTTGACACCTGTCCCGGTTGCTTCGTCTTCATCGCCCACTATCATCTTCCCGAGTACTTTTGTCTCATCATCTACCACCTCCCCGACTTCTCTAACTGCTGCTTTCAAGTCCCCTATGTCTTCAAACTGACCAATCCTTCTTTGACACCTCCCGCCCCTCCGACAGCCAGAACCGCTTACCGCATCAGAAAGAATATTATCTTCTCCACCAACCGAGTGACAAGACCAAGGCCTACGCCAATTACCAACGAATATAGCCGTCACTGAGTTTCGGGACGAAAAATACTCGATCTCGGCAATCTCAGTCTCACCACAAGTAGTCGTGCTCAACACGCTACAGAAAGAGTTCTATCAATCTATGCCCGTAGCCCAAAACCTATCTATCGTCCTGTCCCTACAACCTCTGCCGGAAGGGACTCGCCTCACTTACCGCCTACTCGCTTCGCTTCATCAAGTGCTGCTTTCTCTACCCTACCGGAAAGCAAGCTCGCCTACCTGCTGGAAAGAGGGAAAAAAAGGGCTCCCGAGTCTTTGGTTGAAAGCGGTGCAACAGGCAATGTTCCACTAATATATCTTTGCTTACAGGCGTGGCAGGCATATATCTTGTCTTTCGCCGTGTGGACAAGGCAACACAAGCCTGGTCTTCCTTGCGTTGCGTGCTTTAGTTAGAGAAGCCGATGGGGGCCCTTAAGATAGAGTAGAGTAAATGCGTGATTCAAGGTTTATGAACAAGAAGGAGGAGCTCCCTTATTATTATAAGTGGCCCTGACGGAACGGAATTCAACTTAAGAAGAGTCAAGTCAAGCAGTGCAACAGGCGGAGGTAGTAATATCTCCTGTATGTCAGGTCCGTAAGAATATAAAATACAGATCCATTTTCATTTTATCTATTTTATTTATCTGCAGGTAAGGGAGCTCCAGCGAAGGGATTCCTCGAAATCAGCCTAAGAAAGAGATAGGACAGGTCACATGCCCAAGTAGAAAGTAGACAAGTGCAGTACAATCAGGGCTGTTCTCTCGGTGCCTACGCCCTGACTACACTCCCTTTTCTAGAAGCAGGCCCATCAGCAAACATAGGATGAAAAGCAGATCTTCAAGAGGCAGGGACCGAGCAAACGGAGGCATTACTAAGAAAGTGAAACCTTCTTTCTCAGAATGAAACTGAAACCTTATTTAGAGGAATACGAATGAGATCAGAGACGCCCGCTTTCTCGGAATACAAATAGGATCAGAAATGCCATCATTGGCAAAAAGAAGACCCTTTTTCTTTAGCCGAACGTTCAGGAGATAAAATAAAGTAGTAGGCTTGCCTTGACGCTAAGCTGGCTCAACCGGACCTAGCACACAGAAGCAACTGGAGCGTAAAGAGAGAGGGCCTAAAAGCGCTCTCATTCTTGGTAGTGTGGTTAGCCTACTGATCTCCAGTGTAGTAGCGCACGTGGGCTGGAATTGACTAAGCCCCGTTAGCTTGGTGGTACCTGTCCTCTGCGTACTACGCTTGAGATGAGGTGGGCCCTGACTGCACTCCACCCGGCGATTCATCTCAACAATCTCGTGCCTATAGAACTAAGCTTACCTCCTCTCTTTCATCGAATGTCTTCCTATCTCCACTAAGCCGATTGAGTCGACTGACGGAACTCAGTGATCTCATCTCCTTATCCCTTACGGCACTAAGTTCTTTCATCTCCTTACCTCCTGAACGTGTGGTCTGCCCTTCGCTCCTGAACCTCGTAAACTCGGGCAAGTGACTACACTAAATGATCTCTTGAATCTCATCGCTTACTTGCTACTGCCCCTGAAGGCTAGCACGGTTCACTCAAAGAGCAAGAAGTAGGCTTAAAAGCAGTATCGTGCTTGACTTGACGTTGCCTACTTCTAGAAAGTGGAGTGGAGTCAACTGACGCGCAGCGGCTTTCATAACAATAAGGTAGCCGTACTTTATACTTAAGTGCAGCTGGATTGAATCTAGATCGAAGGGTGTGATATAGGAATTGACTAATAAGGATAGAATAAGAATTATGTGGGGAGGGCGAGTCTCATGCCTGATCGTCCGAACCAGCAAGAAAACGACTGCGCTAACGAGCGAGTGAAGTATACGTAACGAGGCATTAGAGCAACGACCGTCTGTGGATGGGTTGGCACGATTCCAGCAACCTACCGATGTGTGAGGTCGGAAGTGGCAGGATGGAAGTTGGACGTGGTCCTTTACAGTGTTGGCTAATCAGATGATGGGATTATCATATGGCCAAAGGGCTTAAGATGCAGAGAGAGGGTTGGCTTCCTGGCGGAGCCCTTCTCTAAGAGTTGGGGTGTTGAACGTGTCAACACCAAAGATGTGCGGAATTGCTTACCCTTGGTCAAGTGGCAGGCTAGGGGAAATCATATGACAGTGATTGAATGTGTGGAGTGCTTACTCAGTGTGAAGGCAGAACCAGTTTGGAGGACCAGAGATGCTCTTGGGGTGAAGAGGAAACACTGAAGAACTCAGGTCAAGGTATTCATTATCACTCTGAAACGAATAGAGTGGTGCTCCCAGGAAGAGGAGTCATGCCGCTGGGCCGAGGCGCGTAGCCATGAAGGGTGAAGGTGTTCACTATCTCGACGGACTGAAGTTGCATACCCAGGGTGAAAAGCTGGACATTGGCTGAAGTACTTGGGTGGTAGTTCACAGGATGAGTTGAGCATGCGAGATGCTCTCTGAAAGACCTTGGTTCAGCATGATGAGCTCGTGTGATGCACCAGGGCCGCTTAGATCAGTATGGGTTAGTTGCGCTGGTATGGGACAGCGTGGTGAGCTCATGTGGCATGTGAGTTAGCTGTGTTGGTATGGGACAGCATGGTGAGCTTATGTGTTTCTTGCTACTTTGAAGGACTAGTGCTTGAAAAGACCGAAAGGGCTGTTCAATCCGAGTGATGGAGGATTTGGGTGGCTAGTAGTGTGAGTGCTGGCCAGCGGGTACTTTTGAGACCATTAGTGAGATAAGGGTTGGCGTATCCAAAGAAGTAGGTTGGCACAGGGTGATGAAGGATGCAAGACTAAGCGCTGAAGTTGAGGATCCCAGAGGGAGACTCTTGGCCTCGGAAGGGGCGGGACCATTGAGGTGGTTCCTTCGCACTTGGCCAGTGAGGCAGGTGCTTTGCTGCAGGAGAATGTGGCAGCATTTCAGGGTTGGAGACGAAAGTAAGCAAGATAGCTATTTCGGAAGACCGCTCCAAAACGCTCGGGAGAAGCTGAGGAGGAATCTGAGGATTGCTTGAAGGAGATCAAGTCGGGTCGCTCTACCCTCTGTGAGTTTGGTGGAGTTCTCTAAACCATCATTGCATGGGTTGCACAGAGGTGTGCCCAATGAAGGTGCTGGTGTCCTATGCCAATTCAAAGGAACGAATGGCATGAAACCAGCAATGAGGATGATAACTCCAGGAGAATTGAGAAGGCAGCGGTTTGCAGAACTTGGGGCAGTGTGGTACAAGAAGGGGCAAGAAGGTCACGAAGGGCCAAGTTGTTGAAGTGCCAGTGGGGTCTGTTCTCAAGGAAGCCAAGTCGTTTGCTAATGTGGAGCTGAGCTTCGCAGAGTGCTCAGTGTCGACGAGGGCGTCGACGTTATCAGGTGGGGGAGTGTCACGGGGACGCAGTTGGAATGAAAAATGGAAGTGACCCCGTCTCGTTGCGTCTTCAAAAGTATGCAACCACAGGACGTTTGGTGGGCACTCCTGTCTGAGCGGGGTGGTTGCCTCCACTCCTTAAGGGGTTGGCTTCCCGTGACATGCTAACCCCCCAGGCCCAGCAGGCTGTGGGCCAGAACCTTGGTGGTGTGGCTGAAGAGCCGTGCGAGGACCTAGCTTGTGCGTGTGAGGCACAGCGGGAAATCGTCTTGCTTGTAGGTGTACCCTAAGGGAGCTTTGGGTGCGGACTGTGAGTTTTCCAGAGGGATGCTCCAGTTTCTTTGGTCGAGGACGGGGGCCAAAGACAGTGTAAGTTGGGTTGGGTTCCCACTTGCATTGCGCGTACGGACGGTGCACGAGGCTTAACTATACTTTGCCTCTGCACCGCGGTACGTCTTGTGGGTAGGCCATCATCAGGCTTTCCATGAGTTCGTGCCGGGGTGGCTTCGGCCGCCCTCGCGAGACGCAAGTCTTGCGGATTAGTCCATGGTGCATGCTTGCTCCTTGGATGACCAAGCCTTCGGGTTTGGCGGATCGGGACGTGGTGAACTCAATGCCTCGTTCCATGGTGGGCTTCAGCTATCCGAGCAAGAGAGTGGACTTATGCCACAACCTTGCAAATGGTCCCTTTGATGCGGTGGTGTGAGCGCCTAAGTCTTTGGGCTCGGCGGAGCGGAGCGTGGCTGGACCTGGCCTCGCCTTCAGATGGCTTTAGCTGCTATGCGGGACTTTGGTCCTGCGGATTGGTTCATGGCATAGGTCTATGCCTTGAACGGCTGGGTCGTGAGACTTGGCGGAGTTGTGCGTGGCAACCACATGCCTCGCACTTGGATGGACTTGCACTTGGCTTAAGGACCTTGTGTTCGGATACTCGTGAAGATATGGAGCATCGACCTTACTTATAAAGGGAGAGGGACGAGAGATTCGAAAATCAGATCCGATTTCTTCGCACACGAAATTGAGGGGGGTTGGTTTGGCCATCCTGTTCAGTCGTTATGGCGAGTCACCGCTCATCCTCTAGCATGCCCATCTCCACCCGATCCTTATTTGCCTTAAACTGACTAATAAGGGCGTTAATAGGGCGTGATAGGGGGGATACTATACTCAGAAGGGCGTTTATGGCGCGCCAGAACTTATAAGCGCCCTTAACTTCAACTTACGTGATAGGGGCGTTAATAGGGCTAATGGGGGTAGGGGGGGCCGTAGTTTGCTACTAGCGCACGTAGGCTTTTCAGCCTACTCCTTATGTTCCGTCCTTCAGTTCCGGGTTGGCGAGAGGGAAGTTCATAGAAAAACGACTTCTGTTACGGTAGTCGAGGGCTCTTTGTCGTAGAATATCCTCTTTCTGGCTAGTGGGCTCAGTACCATTCCAGGGAAAGCCGATCATGAATAAAATCTTGTTTCGGTACTCTAAAGGCTTCTGTTAGTCGCTTTTGAGATCTCTTCCTTTCGTGCTAGCTGATCAGAGGTCGGAACTCATACCGTCTAGCTTACGGAACGGCAGGTGCCGAAGTGAACTCCTTGTTCTGTTCCGCTAGTTCAGTTCTATCCGTTCGTTCTGTTTCTTGGTAGGCCGTAGAGCAAATTCCTTGTTCTTGTTCTGGTTCTCGGCAGGGAACTCCTGCTTGAAAGTGCTTCACCCGAAAAGTAGTGTACTCGCCTTAAAGAGTGCTTTAGCAACGGAAAAAGAACAAAATAAGATTGCGGAAGGAAATACTCTCTAAGCCAAGCTTACCACGAGCCCTCTCGTACCGCTTCCCCTCTGCCTTACTTAAAGACAGAGTACCGCTTACACGACTATCCAGAAAAGAAGGAAGAAAGCAAGGAAAGACTAGGTTTCTGATCCACCCTAAAAATAACAGTTTTGTTCGCTTGTAGCTCTTAGACTTAAAGCCTTTAGCTTGAATTGCCCTCCTGTACTCGCTTGCCCCGTGAAAAGAATTCTCTTTGATATGATATCCCGCTTCCGGCCCAAGAAGGAGTACCGGACTTGCCTACCAGACTAGCTTAACTGACTTCTACTGTAGGCTTTAAAGATTTAGCTTTAACAACTTTCACTAGCGCTAGGGCTGTGGAAAGGAAGGATTTATTCAAGCCGCCGGAGCTGGCCTAGGGAACTGGCCTACCGAAATAGTTCCATGTTTTTTTTTCAAGCACGACCTGCCAACAATTTCATTGCCTCGGCTCCTTTCCTTGAACTGGACTTGAATCCCAGTACTGAAAGACGGAAGCAGACAACCCACAAGCTGAGACCCGTAAGCTGATCTGCTCTCTTCGGCTAAGAAAGATATCAACGCAGGAAGGTATCATCTCAGGAAAGGAGGAGGGGCTGACCTATTCACTAATCCATGCAAGAAAAGACGACAGCACTTAGGGGATTTTCTATATTGGATAGGACAGGCACTTTTAAACCAAGGATGGCTGTAGGGAGCACGCAGTGTTGGGGAAATGCTTTTAGGGAGAAGGCCTTGGAAAAAGGCGAAAGTGATGCGATTAGCGCTAAAGCAACTCCATGATCATTAAAAACAGCCCCTGACGAAAGTTCAAGGCTTGAAACTACTTGCCGCTTTCAAGAACTAGTATAGCTTGAACTGGACTGGCTAACGGAACAAGATTGCCTTCTCTGAACCGCCTACTTGAAAGTGGAAGTTCAGGTTCGTAAGCGGAAGCGGGAGTGATGGAAGTAGTTGTTGATTTCTGGCTTGACGCAAAGCAAAGCAGAGGGGCTCGCAACTTTATTAGCTAGGGCCGCTCGCACGGTGCCTACTGCCGTAAAGAAAGCTACAAGCTACAGTGGGAATAGTTGTTCTCTACCAGAACAAGAGGCACTTTTTCTCTTTTGAACAAGAAAAGGTACTCTTGAAAGAACTTTAGCTTGAACTGCACTCCCGGTTTAGTATATCTGATCTCCTTGCCCGGAAGCTACAAGCTACAAGCAAAAGCTAAAGACTTGAAAGCGTTACTTAAAAGAGGAACAACAAAGAATCACTTCACTTACAGAACTTGCACTTGAACGGAACTATATAGATTATTTATCTTCTCTCGAGTACCTTCGCTACCCGTAACCCGGAACTGCCCGTAACGAAAGGAGTTCAGCTCGAAACCAGAAACATGATCTTAAAAAATCCGTCCAAGAGTACCCTAACTAGAAACAAACTGCTAGCTCTACTTATTATTATTACTTGACTCTGGCTTTATTAAAGGGCTGGAACTTGAAAGACCTTGCTTTTAGCTGTACCTGGTAAAAGGTCAAAGGTGAAACCGCTAACCGTAATCAAAGTTGTGATCTCAACAGCTGCCCGGAAGAAAGCAACAAGACTTTCAACAAACCAAACAAAGAATAAGGTCTCCTTACTCAGAAGAAAATACATTGATCGGCTACTTGGGAAATAGAAAAACAGAGCAAAAGAGAGTTTCAACAACAACTCTCGATTAAAAGAGACTTTAGCAGATACAAACAAGAAAAAATGAACAAGAAATTTATTAATATAAAGAAAGAATATCAGAGCAGAAACAAACAAGAAAAAATGAACACCCCTCTTTTTGCTTTTTCTTTCTCGTCGACGTAATCGAGTGGGGGAGTCTGTCACGGTCATTTCGTCCAGCGCTGTTCGCATGGCCTATGACCGTGCCCCGTGTCCTTTTTGTTTGGCCCTGCGTGGCCCCGTTGCTTGTCGTGTTGGCCCCGTCGTTGGCCACATGGGGCCCCGTTGTAGGCCATCCTTGCCTAAGTGTGTGTGTAGAGGGGGAGTATGTCAAACCCATAGGTTTTAGGTTCTCCCGCGACTTTGAAAGGATTGGCTTTTAAACAGGGAAGCTCAGTGACTTAGTTGAATTCCGTTCCGTCAGGGGTTGTGCTACTGTGCCATGTCTAGCCTGAGTGTCCTGGGTGCTTTCACGTGTACTTAGCACTGTGCTTAATGACATCGTGTAGCCTTTCTTGTCCCGCATAAGTGCATTGTGTGCGTGCGTCCGGGCCTTGCGTTGCGACGAGCTAGCGTAAGGTCTCCTTGGGGGGCACCTCCCGCGGGAAAGGACAACGTTGGGTTGGCCTAGCCAGCCCCAACGTTGCGGGCCAACTCCCAACGGGGGGTTCGAGTTCACCGTTGCGTCGGCTTGCCGGTGTCAGTGTTGCGTTCGGAAAGAGTCCCTTGGTTGCCTCGGTTTGATAAATCGGCTGGCTTGCGTGTGTTAGGAGGGCACGTGAGCGCCGCACGGTTGAGCCTCTAAGCAGCTTGAAGGACTTAGCGCCGTGACAAGTGGTATCAGAGCAGGTTCCGAGCCGTAGGAACCTTGACGCGAGATGGCAAACGCTGGAAATACGTCGAGTAGCGGCGTGGCTGCCGCGGTAGACCGAAGCAGGTGGACTAACAAAGAACGCCTAGAGAACCTTGAGACTAGAGCGGATCAGTTCGATGGTATGGTTGCGAATATGATACTACAGGGTGAGCGAGTCGAGTCGCTCGAAGACGGCCACAAGACCCTGACGGAAGACACCAGAGCCACATTCGAGGCCCTCCAAGCCCAAATTGAGGACCTTACCTAAGGATGGCCGTCCTGACACGGGCGATGGGAGCCACGGGCGGGGGTCAAGGGGAAAGCCATGGTCGGGTGCGAGTACCCGAGCCACGTTCGTATGGAGGGGCACGAGATGCCAAGGAGCTGGAAAATGTCTTCTTCGACACAATACTTTCGAGCTGTACGTCCCGACTCAGAGGATGCCAAGGTGGTTATGGCCACCATGTACCTCAATGGAGACGCCAAGCTGTGGTGGCGTACTCGCTATGAGGATATGCAGAATGGTCGGTGCCTCATAGAAACGTGGGAGGACCTTAAGAGGGAACTGAAGAGTCAGTTCCTACCCGAAAACGTCGACATGATCGCAAGAATCCACCAATTGAGGCGCAAACAGGGACGGTGCGAGAATATGTAAAACAGTTCTCAGCGTTGATGTTGGACATCCGGGACATGTCGGAGAAAGACAAGCTCTTTCAATTTCTAGAGGGTCTCAAGCCTTGGGCTCAGACTGAATTAGACATCCGGGGAAGACCTCGCGGCCGCTATAGCAACGGCCGAGCGCTTAACTGATTTCGCGTCACTTGACCCGAAGACGCCTTCGAACAATTCCAAAGCCCCTGCTAAACCTCAGAGGGGGGCCAGCAATTCGACTGATAAGAAGCCGCATGGGAAGGACTCTCGTGCTAAGGGCTCCGATACGTCTAACAAGGCCCCCAAATCGGGATGCTTTTTTTTTTTTGCAATGGACCGCACCGAGTAGCGAACTGCCCACAGAAGCAAGCGTTGAATGCCATTTCAGGCCACCCCTACCGAGGAAGAGGAACCTCGGATGGGAGCCCTACGATTGTTGAACGCCATCAAGGCTTGGAACAAGAAGAGTGGAAAATCTGATGTTTGTGGAAGTGAGCATCAATGGGAGATCGACCCGTGCCATGGTGGACACGGGGGCTACCCATAACTTCGTCGCGGACCAAGAGGCCCGTCGGCTTGGGCTGAAGCTGGAGCATGACTGACGCAAGATGAAAGCGGTGAACTCAGAAGCTAGGCCTATAGCTGGGTTGGCCAAAGATGTCCCTTTGAAGATTGGCGCCTGGTCAGGAGTGGCCAACCTAATGGCGGTACCCATGGATGACTTCCAGGTCATATTGGGAATGGAGTTCTTGCATGCCGCCTCGTGCCGATGCCTCACTTAGACTCCATTTGTATGCTTGGGGAAGAGGCCCCTTGCATGATTCCTGCGGTCAGGAAAGGGAAAGAGAAGGTCGAGCGGATATCGGCACTCCAACTCGAGAAGAGCTTAAAGAAAAGAAAGGTGAGCCCACATTCGTGGCATCCCGAGTCCACTAGAAACGGTAAGGATGAGCACATACCGGAAGGCATCACGAGAGTGCTGCAGGAGTACAGCGACATCATGCCTCCCGAGCTACCGAAGACCCTGCCCCCAAGAAGAACAGTGGACCACAGGATTGAGTTGGAGGTAGGCGCTAAACCTCCAGCTCGAGCGCCGTATCGCATGGCTTCTCCAGTTGTAGGGAGCTCCGAAAGCAACTAGATGAGCTATTGGAAGCAGGGTTCATTCGAGCCTCGAAAGCGCCTTATGGGGCCCCGGTCCTATTTCAAAAGAACAGGGAGCTTGCGGTTGTGTGTAGACTATCGCGCACGCAACAAAGTCACCCACCGTGCGGAACAAGTATCCTATCCCCTTGATTGCCGACCTGTTTGATCAATTGGGAGGGGCGAGGTACTTTACAAAGCTGGACTTTCAGTCTGGCTACTACCAGGTTCGGATTGCAGAGGGGGATGAAGCCAAGACCACATGCGTGACGCGATATGGAGCATTCAAGTTCTTGGTGATGCCCTTCGGTTTGACGAATGCGCCGGCCACCTCTTGCCAATGAATTCTGAGCTGTTCCATGAGCATCTTGACCGGTTTGTGGTGGTCTATCTGGACGACATCGTGGTTTACAGTAGGACCATAGAGGAACATGTCGCGCACCTTCGCACCATCTTTCGGATCTTACGTGAGAACCATCTATATGTGAAGAAAGAGAAATCTTCCTTTGCCCAGGAGGAGATCATGTTCTTGGGACATAGTATTGTGGGAGGGGAGATTGGTCTGGACCAAGAGAAGGTTCGCGCCATTCAAGAGTGGCAAGCCCCAGAGAAGGTAACCGAGCTCCGATCATTCCTTGGACTTGTCAACTACTATCGAAGGTTCATACCCGAAAACTCCCATAGAGCTGCGCCGTTGACCGACTTGTTGAAGAAGGATCGAACCGTCAGAAGAGTGCCAGCGGGCATTCGATGGCCTAAAGACTGCGGTAACTCAGGACCCGGTACTACAGCTGCCAGATCATGCCAAGCCCTTTGAGGTACACACTGATGCCTCGGATTTTCCCATTGGTGGGGTGTTGATGCAAGAGGGCCACCCTATCGCCTTCGAGAGCCGGAAGCTCAACGAGACCGAAAGGCGATATACAGTGCAAGAAAAAGAGGAATCCTTTATCGGTAGTGATCGAGCCACGAAGCAAGCTCTCCCGAAGCCGAGGGCGCACTAGAGCTAGAAGAAAAGCCAAAGCCAACGAGCCCTAGCACTCGTAATTTAAAGCCAACGCCCCAGCCTACTTTAGCTAGGAGCCTCTTTTCCTTCTGCCTAGCTCCCCGAAAACCACGTTCCTTTTTTCTTGGGCTTTACAGGTACACTGAACACCAACCCAATCTCGATTCAAAAAACAAAACTACAAGCAACTACGAAAACTA
>NW_027519116.1:10000-20000 GCF_043159265.1 Tasmannia lanceolata
GCCCAAGGGTTGTGTGCAAGGCTAGTGCCCAAGGGTAGTGCGCAAGGCTCGTGCCCAAGGCTAGTGCGCAAGGCTTGTGTGCAAGGCTAGTGCGATGGGCCAGTGCCCAAGGCTTGTGAGCAAGGCTTGTATGCATGGCTTGTGTGCAAGGCTTGTGTGCATGGCTTGTGCGCAAGGCTTGTGTCCAAGGCTTTTGTGCAAGGCTCGTGCGCATTGGCAGGTAGCCCACCACCATGCACGATCCAAATGCCACTCAAGCGACAACACGGTGCCAAGCCGGGCATGGTGTGCACTCAAAACCAATCAACGGACAGAGGTCATGCGTCATGGGGGGGATCTAGCAAGGCCATGGGGAAGGTCATGGAGGACCTTGGAAGCAAGCGCAAGACGAGAGCGAATCGAACAAGGGGCCAGGACGGGGCCTTGTGCCCATGGTCTTCGCAAGACTGCGTCCAAGGCGCCCGAAAGCCCAAGGGAACCCAAACCCGGCCGACACTTGCAATCGCACATGCTCTCTGCAACACACCATCAATGCCGCCCAACGGGGCCAGCACGAGCAGTCATCCGCGGTCCCCTGGCCCTGCGCACGTTTGTCTTTGAAACCGAGCATCAATGCCACAGAAAGTGCTGGGGCGCCAGCTGGAGCCATCATCCGCGTTGCCATGGCTCGCTTGGCCTTGGCTTGCCAGTCCCCGACACGAGCAATCGCGCATTTTCTTTGCAACCGACCATCAATGCCGCCCAACGAGGCCAGCACGAGCAGTCATCCGCGGTCCCCTGGTCCTGCGCACGTTTGTCTTTGAAACCGAGCATCAATGCCACAGAAAGTGCCGGGGCGCCAGCTGGAACCATCATCCGCGTTGCCATGGCTCGCTTGGCCTTGGCTTGCCAGTCCCCGACACGAGCAATCGCGCATTTTCTTTGCAACCGACCATCAATGCCGCCCAACGAGGCCAGCACGAGCAGTCATCCGCGGTCCCCTGGCCCTGCGCACGTTTGTCTTTGAAACCGAGCATCAATGCCACAGAAAGTGCCGGGGCGCCAGCTGGAGCCATAATCCGCGTTGCCATGGCTCGCTTGGCCTTGGCTTGCCAGTCCCCGACAGGAGCAATCGCGCATTTTCTTTGCAACCGACCATCAATGCTGCCCAACGAGGCCAGCACGAGCAGTCATCCGCGGTCCCCTGGCCCTGCGCACGTTTGTCTTTGAAACCGAGCATCAATGCCACAGAAAGTGCCGGGGCGCCAGCTGGAGCCATCATCCGCGTTGCCATGGCTCGCTTGGCCTTGGCTTGCCAGTCCCCGACACGAGCAATCGCGCATTTTCTTTGCAACCGACCATCAATGCCGCCCAACGAGGCCAGCACGAGCAGTCATCCGCGGTCCCCTGGCCCTGCGCACGTTTGTCTTTGAAACCGAGCATCAATGCCACAGAAAGTGCCCGGGCGCCAGCTGGAGCCATCATCCGACGTGCCATGGCTTTGGTCCCATGGTCTTCGCAACCGAGCATTCGTGACACCCGACGGGGCCAGGACACCAACCCTTCCGACACGAGCATTCGCGCATGTTCTTTGGCCACACAACGACGCCAGCACGAGCAAAATCATCAGCGGTGCGGTGGCCTTGCACGGCCTTTTGTCTTTGGAACCAACCATCAGTGCCACGGGAAGTGCCGGAGTCCCGGCATCCGCGGTGCCAAGTCATTGCGCCCTTGGTCTCTGCAGCGGGGCATGCCGGGCACTCCCAACCATTGCAAGCAAGCGAGAAAGAAAGTAAGTAAGTAAGTAAGTATTACATATAGGGGCGGGACATGCGGGGAGTTCTGCGAAACGTGCACTACGGGGCACACGCGTACCTACCGGGGCATACCGACCCCTATTGGGGCACACGTGTGCATATCGGGGCATACCGGGCCTATCAGGGCACACGCGTACATACCGGGGCATACCGAGCCCTACTGGGGCACACGTGCGCATATCGGGGCGTACCAAGCCTATCGGGGCATTCGCATGTATCCCAAGGCATACCGAGTCTATCCGGGCATACGCGTTCATACCGGGGCGTAACGGGCCTATCGGGGCATACTTGGGCATATCCGGGCAAAAAATGCCCAAAACTTGCGCAACCTTGGCAACCGTGGTCCATTCCTCACTATATGCCATGGCCTTGTGCCCATGGTCTTCACAAGACAGCATCCAAGGCGCCTGAAAGGCCAAGGGAGCCCAACCCAGCAATGCCCAGCCAAGGCCAGGCATTCCAGTGCCTGCCCGGGCAAAAACGCCCAAAGCATGCCCCATTCCTTAGCCTATCCAGGCAAAAACGCCCAAAACCAGCCCATTCCAGTGCCTATCCGGGCAAAAACGCCCAAAGCATGCCCATTCCTTAGCCTGTCCAGGCAAAAACGCCCAAAACCAGCACATTCCAGTGCCTATCCGGGCAAAAACGCCCTAAACCTGCGCATTCCAGCGCCCCGCAGCATGCCACCCTCCTATAGGGTTTGCGCAACCAACCCGCCTAACCACCAGTGGCAACCAAAGGTGCTGTTAGCGACGACTTCTGAAGACGCAACGAGACGCGACGGGTTTGCGCCCAGACGCGACGAGACGATGCGGGATCTGCGCCCAACCATGCCTACACCCGCCGACTTGTTGCGGGAGCTGCTTGCCCAAGCATGCCTAGCGTGCAAGGCCTGCGTGCCCAAGGTCTGTGTGCAAGGCTAGTGCCCAAGGCTAGTCCGCAAGGCTAGTGCCCAAGGCTAGTGAGCAAGGCCTGGGTGCAAGGCTAGTGTGCAAGGCTTGTATGCAAGGCTAGTGTGCAAGGCTGCTGTGCAAGGCTTGTGGGCAAGGCTGGTGCGCAAGGCTAGTGCCCAAGGGTTGTGTGCAAGGCTAGTGCCCAAGGCTAGTGCGCAAGGCTCGTGCCCAAGGCTAGTTCGCAAGGCTTGTGTGCAAGGCTAGTGCGATGGGCCAGTGCCCAAGGCTTGTGAGCAAGGCTTGTATGCATGGCTTGTGCGCAAGGCTTGTGTCCAAGGCTTTTGTGCAAGGCTCGTGCGCAAGGCTAGTGTGCAAGGCTTGTGCGCATTGGCAGGTAGCCCACCACCATGCACGATCCAAATGCCACTCACGCGACAACACGGTGCCAAGCCGGGCATGGTGTGCACTCAAAACCAATCAACGGACAGAGGTCATGCGTCATGGGGGGGATCTAGCAAGGCCATGGGGAAGGTCATGGAGGACCTTGGAAGCAAGCGCAAGACGAGAGCGAATCGAACAAGGGGCCAGGACGGGGCCTTGTGCCCATGGTCTTCGCAAGACTGCGTCCAAGGCGCCCGAAAGCCCAAGGGAACCCAAACCCGGCCGACACTTGCAATCGCACATGCTCTCAGCAACACACCATCAATGCTGCCCAACGGGGCCAGCACGAGCAGTCATCCGCGGTCCCCTGGCCCTGCGCACGTTTGTCTTTGAAACCGAGCATCAATGCCACAGAAAGTGCCGGGGCGCCAGCTGGAGCCATCATCCGCGTTGCCATGGCTCGCTTGGCCTTGGCTTGCCAGTCCCCGACACGAGCAATCGCGCATTTTCTTTGCAACCGACCATCAATGCCGCCCAACGAGGCCAGCACGAGCAGTCATCCGCGGTCCCCTGGTCCTGCGCACGTTTGTCTTTGAAACCGAGCATCAATGCCACAGAAAGTGCCGGGGCGCCAGCTGGAGCCATCATCCGCGTTGCCATGGCTCGCTTGGCCTTGGCTTGCCAGTCCCCGACAGGAGCAATCGCGCATTTTCTTTGCAACCGACCATCAATGCTGCCCAACGAGGCCAGCACGAGCAGTCATCCGCGGTCCCCTGGCCCTGCGCACGTTTGTCTTTGAAACCGAGCATCAATGCCACAGAAAGTGCCGGGGCGCCAGCTGGAGCCATCATCCGCGTTGCCATGGCTCGCTTGGCCTTGGCTTGCCAGTCCCCGACACGAGCAATCGCGCATTTTCTTTGCAACCGACCATCAATGCCGCCCAACGAGGCCAGCACGAGCAGTCATCCGCGGTCCCCTGGCCCTGCGCACGTTTGTCTTTGAAACCGAGCATCAATGCCACAGAAAGTGCCCGGGCTCCAGCTGGAGCCATCATCCGACGTGCCATGGCTTTGGTCCCATGGTCTTCGCAACCGAGCATTCGTGACACCCGACGGGGCCAGGACACCAACCCTTCCGACACGAGCATTCGCGCATGTTCTTTGGCCACACAACGGCGCCAGCACGAGCAAAATCATCAGCGGTGCGGTGGCCTTGCACGGCCTTTTGTCTTTGGAACCAACCATCAGTGCCACGGGAAGTGCCGGAGTCCCGGCATCCGCGGTGCCAAGTCATTGCGCCCTTGGTCTCTGCAGCGGGGCATGCCGGGCACTCCCAACCATTGCAAGCAAGCAAGAAAGAAAGTAAGTAAGTAAGTAAGTATTACATATAGGGGCGGGACATGCGGGGAGTTCTGCGAAACGTGCACTACGGGGCACACGCGTACCTACCGGGGCATACCGACCCCTATTGGGGCACACGTGTGCATATCGGGGCATACCGGGCCTATCAGGGCACACGCGTACATACCGGGGCATACCGAACCCTACTGGGGCACACGTGCGCATATCGGGGCGTACCAAGCCTATCGGGGCATTCGCATGTATCCCAAGGCATACCGAGTCTATCCGGGCATACGCGTTCATACCGGGGCGTAACGGGCCTATCGGGGCATACTTGGGCATATCCGGGCAAAAAATGCCCAAAACTTGCGCAACCTTGGCAACCGTGGTCCATTCCTCACTATATGCCATGGCCTTGTGCCCATGGTCTTCACAAGACAGCATCCAAGGCGCCTGAAAGGCCAAGGGAGCCCAACCCAGCAATGCCCAGCCAAGGCCAGGCATTCCAGTGCCTGCCCGGGCAAAAACGCCCAAAGCATGCCCCATTCCTTAGCCTATCCAGGCAAAAACGCCCAAAACCAGCCCATTCCAGTGCCTATCCGGGCAAAAACGCCCAAAGCATGCCCATTCCTTAGCCTGTCCAGGCAAAAACGCCCAAAACCAGCACATTCCAGTGCCTATCCGGGCAAAAACGCCCTAAACCTGCGCATTCCAGCGCCCCGCAGCATGCCACCCTCCTATAGGGTTTGCGCAACCAACCCGCCTAACCACCAGTGGCAACCAAAGGTGCTGTTAGCGACGACTTCTGAAGACGCAACGAGACGCGACGGGTTTGCGCCCAGACGCGACGAGACGATGCGGGATCTGCGCCCAACCATGCCTACACCCGCCGACTTGTTGCGGGAGCTGCTTGCCCAAGCATGCCTAGCGTGCAAGGCCTGCGTGCCCAAGGTCTGTGTGCAAGGCTAGTGCCCAAGGCTAGTGCGCAAGGCTAGTGCCCAAGGCTAGTGAGCAAGGCCTGGGTGCAAGGCTAGTGTGCAAGGCTTGTATGCAAGGCTAGTGTGCAAGGCTGCTGTGCAAGGCTTGTGGGCAAGGCTGGTGCGCAAGGCTAGTGCCCAAGGGTTGTGTGCAAGGCTAGTGCCCAAGGCTAGTGCGCAAGGCTCGTGCCCAAGGCTAGTTCGCAAGGCTTGTGTGCAAGGCTAGTGCGATGGGCCAGTGCCCAAGGCTTGTGAGCAAGGCTTGTATGCATGGCTTGTGCGCAAGGCTTGTGTCCAAGGCTTTTGTGCAAGGCTCGTGCGCAAGGCTAGTGTGCAAGGCTTGTGCGCATTGGCAGGTAGCCCACCACCATGCACGATCCAAATGCCACTCACGCGACAACACGGTGCCAAGCCGGGCATGGTGTGCATTCAAAACCAATCAACGGACAGAGGTCATGCGTCATGGGGGGGATCTAGCAAGGCCATGGGGAAGGTCATGGAGGACCTTGGAAGCAAGCGCAAGACGAGAGCGAATCGAACAAGGGGCCAGGACGGGGCCTTGTGCCCATGGTCTTCGCAAGACTGCGTCCAAGGCGCCCGAAAGCCCAAGGGAACCCAAACCCGGCCGACACTTGCAATCGCACATGCTCTCTGCAACACACCATCAATGCCGCCCAACGGGGCCAGCACGAGCAGTCATCCGCGGTCCCCTGGCCCTGCGCACGTTTGTCTTTGAAACCGAGCATCAATGCCACAGAAAGTGCCGGGGCGCCAGCTGGAGCCATCATCCGCGTTGCCATGGCTCGCTTGGCCTTGGCTTGCCAGGCCCCGACAGGAGCAATCGCGCATTTTCTTTGCAACCGACCATCAATGCCGCCCAACGGGGCCAGCACGAGCAGTCATCCGCGGTCCCCTGGCCCTGCGCACGTTTGTCTTTGAAACCGAGCATCAATGCCACAGAAAGTGCCGGGGCGCCAGCTGGAGCCATCATCCGCGTTGCCATGGCTCGCTTGGCCTTGGCTTGCCAGTCCCCGACACGAGCAATCGCGCATTTTCTTTGCAACCGACCATCAATGCCGCCCAACGAGGCCAGCACGAGCAGTCATCCGCGGTCCCCTGGCCCTGCGCACGTTTGTCTTTGAAACCGAGCATCAATGCCACAGAAAGTGCCCGGGCTCCAGCTGGAGCCATCATCCGACGTGCCATGGCTTTGGTCCCATGGTCTTCGCAACCGAGCATTCGTGACACCCGACGGGGCCAGGACACCAACCCTTCCGACACGAGCATTCGCGCATGTTCTTTGGCCACACAACGGCGCCAGCACGAGCAAAATCATCAGCGGTGCGGTGGCCTTGCACGGCCTTTTGTCTTTGGAACCAACCATCAGTGCCACGGGAAGTGCCGGAGTCCCGGCATCCGCGGTGCCAAGTCATTGCGCCCTTGGTCTCTGCAGCGGGGCATGCCGGGCACTCCCAACCATTGCAAGCAAGCAAGAAAGAAAGTAAGTAAGTAAGTAAGTATTACATATAGGGGCGGGACATGCGGGGAGTTCTGCGAAACGTGCACTACGGGGCACACGCGTACCTACCGGGGCATACCGACCCCTATTGGGGCACACGTGTGCATATCGGGGCATACCGGGCCTATCAGGGCACACGCGTACATACCGGGGCATACCGAGCCCTACTGGGGCACACGTGCGCATATCGGGGCGTACCAAGCCTATCGGGGCATTCGCATGTATCCCAAGGCATACCGAGTCTATCCGGGCATACGCGTTCATACCGGGGCGTAACGGGCCTATCGGGGCATACTTGGGCATATCCGGGCAAAAAATGCCCAAAACTTGCGCAACCTTGGCAACCGTGGTCCATTCCTCACTATATGCCATGGCCTTGTGCCCATGGTCTTCACAAGACAGCATCCAAGGCGCCTGAAAGGCCAAGGGAGCCCAACCCAGCAATGCCCAGCCAAGGCCAGGCATTCCAGTGCCTGCCCGGGCAAAAACGCCCAAAGCATGCCCCATTCCTTAGCCTATCCAGGCAAAAACGCCCAAAACCAGCCCATTCCAGTGCCTATCCGGGCAAAAACGCCCAAAGCATGCCCATTCCTTAGCCTGTCCAGGCAAAAACGCCCAAAACCAGCACATTCCAGTGCCTATCCGGGCAAAAACGCCCTAAACCTGCGCATTCCAGCGCCCCGCAGCATGCCACCCTCCTATAGGGTTTGCGCAACCAACCCGCCTAACCACCAGTGGCAACCAAAGGTGCTGTTAGCGACGACTTCTGAAGACGCAACGAGACGCGACGGGTTTGCGCCCAGACGCGACGAGACGATGCGGGATCTGCGCCCAACCATGCCTACACCCGCCGACTTGTTGCGGGAGCTGCTTGCCCAAGCATGCCTAGCGTGCAAGGCCTGCGTGCCCAAGGTCTGTGTGCAAGGCTAGTGCCCAAGGCTAGTGCGCAAGGCTAGTGCCCAAGGCTAGTGAGCAAGGCCTGGGTGCAAGGCTAGTGTGCAAGGCTTGTATGCAAGGCTAGTGTGCAAGGCTGCTGTGCAAGGCTTGTGGGCAAGGCTGGTGCGCAAGGCTAGTGCCCAAGGGTTGTGTGCAAGGCTAGTGCCCAAGGCTAGTGCGCAAGGCTCGTGCCCAAGGCTAGTTCGCAAGGCTTGTGTGCAAGGCTAGTGCGATGGGCCAGTGCCCAAGGCTTGTGAGCAAGGCTTGTATGCATGGCTTGTGCGCAAGGCTTGTGTCCAAGGCTTTTGTGCAAGGCTCGTGCGCAAGGCTAGTGTGCAAGGCTTGTGCGCATTGGCAGGTAGCCCACCACCATGCACGATCCAAATGCCACTCACGCGACAACACGGTGCCAAGCCGGGCATGGTGTGCACTCAAAACCAATCAACGGACAGAGGTCATGCGTCATGGGGGGGATCTAGCAAGGCCATGGGGAAGGTCATGGAGGACCTTGGAAGCAAGCGCAAGACGAGAGCGAATCGAACAAGGGGCCAGGACGGGGCCTTGTGCCCATGGTCTTCGCAAGACTGCGTCCAAGGCGCCCGAAAGCCCAAGGGAACCCAAACCCGGCCGACACTTGCAATCGCACATGCTCTCTGCAACACACCATCAATGCCGCCCAACGGGGCCAGCACGAGCAGTCATCCGCGGTCCCCTGGCCCTGCGCACGTTTGTCTTTGAAACCGAGCATCAATGCCACAGAAAGTGCCGGGGCGCCAGCTGGAGCCATCATCCGCGTTGCCATGGCTCGCTTGGCCTTGGCTTGCCAGGCCCCGACAGGAGCAATCGCGCATTTTCTTTGCAACCGACCATCAATGCCGCCCAACGGGGCCAGCACGAGCAGTCATCCGCGGTCCCCTGGCCCTGCGCACGTTTGTCTTTGAAACCGAGCATCAATGCCACAGAAAGTGCCGGGGCGCCAGCTGGAGCCATCATCCGCGTTGCCATGGCTCGCTTGGCCTTGGCTTGCCAGTCCCCGACACGAGCAATCGCGCATTTTCTTTGCAACCGACCATCAATGCCGCCCAACGAGGCCAGCACGAGCAGTCATCCGCGGTCCCCTGGCCCTGCGCACGTTTGTCTTTGAAACCGAGCATCAATGCCACAGAAAGTGCCGGGGCGCCAGCTGGAGCCATCATCCGACGTGCCATGGCTTTGGTCCCATGGTCTTCGCAACCGAGCATTCGTGACACCCGACGGGGCCAGGACACCAACCCTTCCGACAGGAGCATTCGCGCATGTTCTTTGGCCACACAAAGGCGCCAGCACGAGCAAAATCATCCGCGGTGCGGTGGCCTTGCACGGCCTTTTGTCTTTGGAACCAACCATCAGTGCCACGGGAAGTGCCGGAGTCCCGGCATCCGCGGTGCCAAGTCATTGCGCCCTTGGTCTCTGCAGCGGGGCATGCCGGGCACTCCCAACCATTGCAAGCAAGCAAGAAAGAAAGTAAGTAAGTAAGTAAGTATTACATATAGGGGCGGGACATGCGGGGAGATCAGCGAAACGTGCATTACGGGGCACACGCGTACCTACCGGGGCATACCGACCCCTATTGGGGCACACGTGTGCATATCGGGGCATACCGGGCCTATCGGGGCACACGCGTACATACCGGGGCATACCGAGCCCTACTGGGGCACACGTGCGCATATCGGGGCGTACCAAGCCTATCGGGGCATACGCATGTATCCCAAGGCATACCGAGTCTATCCGGGCATACGCGTTCATACCGGGGCGTAACGGGCCTATCGGGGCATACTTGGGCATATCCGGGCAAAAAATGCCCAAAACTTGCGCAACCTTGGCAACCGTGGTCCATTCCTCTCTATATGCCTAGCCTTGGCAACCGTGGTCCATTCCTCACTATATGCCATGGCCTTGTGCCCATGGTCTTCCCAAGACAGCGTCCAAGGCGCCCGGAAGGCCAAGGGAGCCCAACCCAGCGATGCCCTGCTATGGCAAGCCAAGGCCAAGCATTCCGGTGCCTATCCGGGCAAAAATGCGATTCCTCTCTATATGCCTAGCCTTGGCAACCGTGGTCCATTCCTCACCATATGCCATGGCCTTGTGCCCATGGTCTTCCCAAGACAGCGTCCAAGGC